>NW_010531316.1:39882-86919 GCF_000687285.1 Phaethon lepturus | reverse complement strand
TATTTATTAATATATTTATTATTATAAAAGAATGGGTTGCAAATGCGTCAACATTCCCCCAAACTGGCCTTATCTGGGACCTTCACTGACATCCTCTGCCCACATCCCACAAACTCCATTTAAGTTCATGCTTGCTGTGGGTGTGTTGTCCTCTGCTCATCTGGACATTGTCATTGGGCTTCCTGAAGGGATCCTGGACTTGTTACCTTGCTTTGTTCAGTTGTCACCAGATGGTTGAGAGAACCTGTTGTGATCACTGTCCCTGTGTGGCTGGGATAGTTGCTGTGTTGTGATCACCTTGACTTTTGGCTTCTCTTCACTTGTGGAGCAGCCTCATAGTGTAGTTGGACAAACGGGGTACAGGAAAACATGTTTAAGGAACAAAATTGTAAAAAGCTAAGCAAATTAAAATAAATTTGGTGATAGACACCTATTCATTAGACAACTGCTATTCTGGCTAAACAAGTTAGAATAACTGTCCATGCAGTCTCAAAACTGTGAAAAGTTAGTGTAAAGTCTGTTGCTTGGCACCAGCAATGCAATACTGTATTTAATAGATGGATACACTTATTAACCAGACTGGCTTTGCCCTACTTCTTCAAATCCTACTGCGTGTGTTTAGAGGTCTAGCTACTTTAAATTTCTGCTCTGTAGTGTCAGTTGCAGATACTTTTCAGCAGCATTCTCTATCCTTAGCCATCCACTCAGTGAAATTGCTTTAAGCCTGCAGGGTGCTGTTAAGCCAGAAGGATCAATATTTTGCATTACTATATATTGATAGAGAATTTAAGAGGAATGTTTCTTTTTCTAAAACTGCAGAATCAGTGAACTGACATTATTGTGAAAGCTGATTGAATTATTATCAGCTATAGTAGTAATATACAGGCATTTTTCTGCTGATGGCTCTCTTGAAAACAATGATTTTGAAAAATGTATTCATCATTCTAAATTACTCAGATGTATTATGCATTATAGGCTCAGCCTATAGGTTGATAACAAATTCAATATTGTCTGAAGTATTAAGTATTCTGAATTTGATCATTTAAAGCCTCATTGGCCCTGATTCTTAGATTCTTAGAATTCTTTCTAATTCTAAGAAAGCAGAAATTGGTTTCATGATGACTTAGTAGTTCTATAGTAGTCAAAAGATGATTCATTCTTTTCGACTTTATAGAAATGTCAACTGTGTTTTTTCATCTATCTACATGTTTTGATGTGCAATGGCTGCCACAATTCTTTCATAGAACATAAAAAATAATTGAATATACTGTGTTTATTCTGGAACATGCATTTTGAGAACTCTTACAGGTGATGGGATTCTGTCTGCACTCCAGGAGATGCCGATGGAAGAAGATTCCTGTATATCAGCTATTTTATACTCTCTCCCATGGTTTCACACTGTCCAGACTGCTATTGAAATGTCACCTTCTTATCAAATAGCTAGCTTTGACAGCTTTGTTGAGAAAGGCTGTTCAGCAACTACAGGACAGAGTGATTCAGCTTCTATTTTGCATGTCAATGAATCAAGTCATTTATGTGCCAGGGATGCCATCTTGGACACTATTTTTTACTACATATTCATGAAAAGCAAATGTGGAGCATTCACAAAAACACACAAAAAATTATCAACTATCCTCCCTCTTTCCAAACATGACTATTTTCTTTTTGAGATACACCAAATAGATGTGTTTCTGTAGGAAGAAGGAAGGTTCAGCTTCCTACTTTTTTTTTCTTTAGAATGCCAACTACAAATACATGTAGGAGTGCAGAAAAAAAAATATCTTGTATCTCTGGGTCTAGTATAACACAGAAAAGGCAAGAAAGATGTAAATAAGTGACAACTCAAATCACTTTATAAGGTGATGACACAATGAAGGAATATAAGAGATTTAAAGTCTTTTGGTTTATGTGGATTTTATGAAATAGTAAATCAGCCTCTTAAAATAGCAAAACATAAGTCACTGACAATCTGTCCTTGTTTTTAAAACTCATTCTGATTACCTGTAATTGTGAAAAGTTATCAGGGAAATCAGCAGGCAGCAGAAGAGAAAGCCCTATCTTCAACCCCCTAAGTACATATTCTAACAAACACCTAGTATTAAGTAAAGGAAGTGAATTAACTGATGTTTTTTTCCCCTAAAGTCTCCATGTCTTGGTAAAAGTAAATGAGTTTTTGTTCCCTAGATCTTTTAATATCTGTTAAAGTACAAGATTAAGTCCAGTGATATTGTTCACCCTTTTTTATCAGTAAGAAAGGCAAGAAAGGTTAAAAAACTTGTGAAAGTGTTTTACACTATTTACCACATCCTTCAATAGCTTTTTGTCAAATCACAGATTGTGTTCTCTTGTGTTTTGTTTTGATATTTTTCTATTCTAAATACTGCACTAAATACTGTTATTATTGCCCTAGATTTTTTCACAATTTTTCATTATTTTTTATTAAAAAGGAAGAAAAATAAATTGAAATCAAATAAGTTAAAGTTTTAACAATAAGTTGTTTTGGTTTTCTTGAAAGTAAAAAAGCAAAATCAAAAATAAAGCAGCCTCATCTAATAAGAATAGTCAAGAATTTGCAGTGATAATTTGATTATATAGAGACAAACACTTCTACCCATTGTTTTGCATTGCAACTTATGTTGAAGTAGAAACCTGAAGTAAGAAAGACACTTCTTGAGATTAAAAATTACATAGAAAATATACAATGGATTTCTATGATTGTAATTTGGAGACTTCACTGGATGTGTTTAAAATTAAAGAACGCAAACATTTATAAGTCAGTTCTGTAATGAAAAGAAGAGGAATCAGAATCACTAAGGTTAGAAAAGACCTTTAAGATCATCAAGTGCAACCATCAAACCAACACCACCATGCCCACTAAACCATGTCCTGAAGTGCCACGTCCACACATTTTTTGAACACTTCCAGGGATGGTGACTCCACCACCTCCCTGGGCAGCCAGTTCCAATGCCTGACCACTCTCTCAGTAAAGAAATTTTTCCTAATATCCAGTCTAAACCTCCCCTCATGCAACTTGAGGCCATTTCCTCTCATTCTATTGCTAGTTACTTGGGAGAAGAGACCATAGCGTTGCATGGGGTTGTTGTGACCAAAGTGCAGGACCCAGCACTTATTTGAATCTTATACAACAATAGTAACAATATTAAATAGTATTCAGTTTCTTATTTTCTTTTTGCTTTAAACAAAAATTTAAATTCAAATTAATTATGGAAAAACTTAGTCTTACTGGGATAAATGTATGCCTTGGCTTTATAATTTTTGATACTTAAAAAGGTTGCAGGTTTATTTATAACAATGCTCCACATTATATACGAATTAAAAAAGGATAACTTCTCTGTTTCATTTGAGTTGACTCTAACTTTTTACATGGTTAGTTTGTTCCACGAAGAACAGGGTAAGATACTGTAAAAGAAGGTACCTGAAAGTAACTTGATAACCCAGTCGTCAAAAAATGGAGAGGCCATATGTCTTCTGGGGATGATCCATACTTTGCGTAACTGATATTAGTTGCCCAGATCTCATGCACATTCTCTTATATCTTATATAACTCGTAAATGGGGTGACATATGGAGAAGCATTTTGGGGAATGGACAGGGTCTGGATCACCTGGCTTTGTCTCCTAGCTTATCTATACCTTTTAGTTTGTGTCATAAACTTGTCCACCTGCATCACCATGTTGCCCTTTCCATAGACAGAGGCAGGTGCCTTTGAAAATCTTCCTCTGGAGTCTACGTAAATACTTCAGCTTAGTGGAGAGCACATTCCTCCAGAAGCTTCCAAAGGCACTTATTTCCATTGACTTTGTATGAAAATTGGGTACTGAGAGAACCAAGTGAACACACTGACAGAACTGTAAAACATAAATACATTGGCAGGTTGTTATCAGATCATAAAATTAGATGTAATCTAAATTAACAGTTGATACACAAGCTGGTTTTTTTGGGAATGGGTCTGAGAGAAATTATTTTAAGATATAATATTCAGTATTCTTTTCTTGTTCTTCAGATCCTGCTTTAATTTGAAAGTTAGACTATACAATCTCATAATTTAGCAGTAATAGTACAAGGCACAGGTAGATTTAAAAGCTGAAAGGAAGTTGTAGGAAAATATATGTAAATATTTAAAAATCTTAACAGTCTTAATGCAGGTGATTTCAGTGTCTTACTTTGCATCAAGATTACAAACCAGTAACATCTGTTATAGCATTTTATGGATAAGCAAAGTAAAACATCGTACATTAAGAAACCTCATTACTACATGTGTCTATCTTGCCAGAAATACTTATAGACTGCAAAATCTGCTGTGTAAAAGCCCAAGATAAAAAGGGAAGTAAGTAAACAATAAATAAAGGCTTATCCTTGTTTATAAAGAGTCTGTTCTGGTAGGAATTATAAACAGGAACATTGACATTAAAGTGACAGGGTAGATTCCTAGGAATTTAAAAGTTAAGAATCAACTAGTACTAGTACCTTACCAGCTTTAGGTAGAGAATTTAGCTGGGCTAATATTTAAAGATGAACCATAAACAGAAACATGTCACAATATTCTCAGCTGACCTCACTCAAGCAGTAATCAGGCTTCAAAACTTTTAATTAATAATAGATGTTTTTGTCGTGGTTTAGCCCCAGCCGGCAATTAAGCACCACACAGTCGTTCGCTCACTCCCCCCTTCCCCAGTGGGACGGGGGAGGGAATTGGGAAAAACCTCGTGGGTTGAGGTAAAAACAGTTTAATAGGACAGCAAGAGAGAAGGAAACAACAACAATAATACCAACAAAGGAATGTACAAGAACAATCGCCCAATACAGTGATTGCTCACCACCCGGTGATCGACAGCCCGTCCCCGAGCAGCGATTTCCACCCCCCAGCTAACTCCAGTTTATGTGCTGGGCATGACGTCGTACAGTAGGGAATATCCCTTTGGCCAGTTTGGTTCAGCTGTGCTGGCTGTGTCCCCTCCCAGCTTCTTGTGCACCCCTAGCCACGGCAGGCCACCATGAAAAGCCAGACAGTCCTTGACTGCTCAGCAACAACCCAAAACATCAGCATGTTATCAACATTCTTTCATCCCAAATCCAAAACTTAGCCTCACACTAGCTTCTGTGAAGAAAACCAACTCTATCCTGGCTGAAACCAGGCCAGTTTTCTAACTGGCACAGTCATCTGCTATTCTCTACTTTCCCTTTGAGCACAAGTTGCTTTAGAACTGAGATTTGCAAACAATAGTAAATATTCAAATTAATTTAATTCAGAGAAGCTTTAAGTTTTAGGCGTTCACTCAAGCTGAAATTTACTGTGACATAGGACAATTTTGCAAAACATGACCATTTTCTCTTAAAATCTTAACTTTGACGAAAATCCTTTGCTGCAGATTGCCTCCCATTCTCAGGCTCATAAGTACAACAGTGATGTTGTATCTTAGTTGTTTCTCCAGTAGTTGAGAATAATGAGCATTTGACTCTAAATTTCCTGATGATTCAAAATAAAAGAGTCATCCAACTTTTTGGAAAACAGCAGTGACATATAATTACTCACTTCTACTTAATGTTATTAGACCCCTAACGGAACTGGGCAGAAGTTACTTTCTTAATGTTTACATTGGAAAGCCATAGACAACTTTTTTTTAAGTTGACAAATTTCTCTTTTCTACAACCGTGAATCTGAACTTGTTTCAATTAATTATTGAATTTCGATTGTCTGAAAAAATGTTTCAAATTATATTAACCTTTATTTCAAAACAAACTATTATTTTTCAGGAAAAAAAGGGAAAATATCAAAATAAAGACATTTAACTTTTCTAAATTTCCTTTTTTTCCCCTCTTTCCCATCAGGGTATTTGTTTAACTAGGCTTAAATTTACAAAAAGATTACTTACAAGAAATGGTCCATGCTCATCGTGAAGAGAGTCCTTAAAGTAACAGCAGGGTAACCTACTTTCTCACTGCCCCTGTGTACGTTTTCACTGTCTTTTATTTTCTGGTGGTAAATTTTAATATTTCTCTGGCCCTACAGAGAAATTCACTCCAAGAAATGCCCTACACAGGACTGGGATAATGGCAGAGAGAAGACTCAGAATAGGGTATGCCTGAAAAGACCAATGAGCTTACTGACACAGATCTGATTCTACCTAGTAGCTAAATAATTCTGTTCTGTAATATTTCAAGGTGAGAACACAAATTTGCTCATCATGGAAGAATTGTAGAACACAGATCAGTCACCTAAAACCTTATTGTCATTGTACCAGATTATAAGTCACAAGGGAAAAAACTAACAGACCAACCAACCAACCAACAAAACCAAAAAGCTAGTTAAACCAAAACAACACCAGAAACCAAAGCAAAGAGATGGGGACATAGACTGAACCCTTCAAACTTCTCAGTGTGAAAATCTATGTGCCTAAACACTTCTGATAGGCCATTCTTTACAATACTTTATGGAGCTTCCTTTTGTATCATCAGCAATTGATATTTTCAGGGAACACAGACTGTGCTGTGCTCTGATTTGTAAAAACAATTTTTTTTTTTTTGTTAATAGGACTTAAAAATATGTTCTGGATAATTGGATTGTAATTGAATTGAAATGAAATAGCTTTTTAAAAAATCTGTTTCCAATATTTCTGCTGTTTTGCTCTTTCTTTTTTTTTTTTTTCCTCCCCTTCATGGGATATCCATTCTTGGAATTTATAAGCCACTTTTATTTACTTTTGTTTGCTCATTATTTCAAGTTCTACAGATAACTTTATTTGGGTTTAATACTTTAGTTTTAGCACTTTGGTGTTTAACTTTTTAAAGCAAGACAGATCTCTGTTCTACTTTTGACTTCAAGTCTAATTTCTAATTAAAATTAAGTGTTTCAGTTTAATATACTACAACAAATAGAAATTGTTATCTCTACAACCAACTTAGTGCTTGCATATAAGTATTTCTGAGATCTAGTGAAAGTGCAGTCTTGCAGTGGGTTATCTGTCATGCAGAAAAATGGACCCAGCTGTGGTACCTCTAAGGGATGTAAGGGCTAAGGTTTTAAATAGTCTGAAAATTAAACATGTTAGAATAATAATATGAACATAATAACTGTAGTAAGCATTTCTGGATCCATTTATTTGGAAATGTAATGTGTATCCTTAGAAAGTGCTGTTTTCAGACAGAAACAGTGTGAAAGTTTATGTGCAGTGATTTTTCTATAGATCAGGACATATTAACTAAGGAATGACTGGTTTTCAGATTTGGGTGAGGTTCAGCTGATTTTTGAGTTACTGTTTTCACCTTGGCTTTCTGCTGTTTGGAAGAAGTACTTCTGAAAAATTGCTAGGTAGTTATTTTTAATTGCAATATTGAAGTGGAATGTCTATTGGACTGAACTGTTTGTGTTTCCCATCTCTGATGCTTCCTCACACTCAGCATGAAAGTCATTGAGCCACAACAACACAGTAATATTTCTAATTATGTACAGAAGAACTTCATGTGCACCTGGAAAATGTGAATCTCAGACTGAAGTGTCGGAGGAGTTGAACGGGCTTTGTAGTTAAGATACAACAGTGCAGGGGTTTTGATGGCTGCAATTATGGAAACAAATACCCCAAATTCACCTTAATCCCGGTTATGTTTTACAACATTAGCCTTCTTGAGCCTCCTGCTCAAGAAGAACTTAAGTAGTAGTGGAAGTAACAGCTTTAAGACTCTTCAGGAGACACCATATGGCAAAGTAGCAAGCTCAAAAGTAGTAAACTTGTAGCTGTTGGAAATAAAACCCAGTGTGCACGAAATATTATACTACAGAATGCTTTAAAGCTTGTAGGTAACCTACAAACTACAGTAGGAAACCTTAATAGTGATTTGAATTCTAATGAACCCATAGCAATTCCATCAAATTTATTTACAGCTTTGGGAGCCTTTGTCTTGTTAACTGCTTTAAAGAATTATATAACTGGATTTTAATATTTGAGATTTAGACCATCTCCAGTCATAACATTCCAAATGCTATATTAGAATTAAAAAAAAAAAAAACTTGCAAGAAAAAGCTGATTTTAAAGTGAAATTTTATTTTTTCTCTCTCATGAAATGTGAAAAGGAAAGCACTGTGTTATGCAAACTGATAATTAAAAAAATGACTTTTTGATATAGCCACATTTTTGTTTAGGTTGAATATATCAGATATTCAGGTGGGAAAAGTGAAATAGAATTTAATTTTGGTTATAGTTTCTTCTGATCTTTTTGATAAAGCACTTTGAAATGAAATTTTAGTCATAGTTTATACTGGGAATTATGCTAAAAATTAGGATTATCATATTAGATTTTTTTTACTTTGGATAAGAACAATTGCAAGTCAACAGACAGTCTAATACCAATGACAAGGAATTTTTTTGTGGATTTTTAGCATCATGAGATTATCTTGCTCAATGGAAAAAAAAATACCTTAATGCTTTTGTATCAGCTGAAATACATGACTTACTTTCAATCTTATTTGTTTAAGGAAAACTCCTGAAGACTTTATTTTATTCTTGCAGGGAGTCAATTCACTGAAGCAAAGAAGTTCTGACTTTAATGTTGCTGCAGGATCAAAATCAAATTCTATAAACTATTAGCTCTAATAAATAGCTTCAATGCCAGAGTTAATAACCTACTAAGCTTCCTGGACTCTTCTCTTCTTTTTACCAAAATTATGGAGATATTTGTGACTTACTAAATAAATAGATAAATATGTAAGGAAGAATTTCAAAGTTATAATTCAGTAATTAAAAATTTCTATACAATATGTGTCAGTAACACGGTAATTTTTACAAATACATTTGATTAACTTTTGACATTCTCTGTTTCATTTTCATTGCTATGCTTCATACCCAATAGCTTCAATCATTTTTACTCCAGCACCAGTCCTCTCACCTAGTAATGCTCCTGAGATGCAAATCAGACTCTTCCAGAAGTCTGTAAGACAGCCTTTCTGTGACTGGGGTTTTCGTTGTCTTTATCATACATGAAATCAAGGTAGTTAATTGCGTCTACTGCACTGGCTTGTCATATATAAAGTTTCAAGAATAGCTGCCAGTGAAGAAGCAATCATACGTTTATGTCAGAAAAAAATATTTACAAAATGTATTGCTATAGTTGCTAACTATTAATTGGGAATAAAGGAGTACTGCTGAACTGGCCTGTTGTTTCCTCAGGAGGTGGGGAGTCTTGAATTCCTGTGTTCATTAAGAGATATGCATGTGGATTTTTTTTTTTCTCTTTTCTTCATTTACCTCCACCTCCTTGTGAATCATTCTCTCCCTGTATTTCCTGTTCCATCCTGCAATATTGTTTCACAGCACCCTGTGAAAATTGACACAACACAGAAGATATGGTCCTTATTTTCCCCCCTCCAGCCTCCATCTTTAGCATATTCCCCTAAGTTTTCTTAATAACTTGATGATTAAAATTGTTAAGTGGCCATCCAGTGAGTCACAGAACAGGTTGATAGTTGTGTGTGAAACATACTTAATAGTTGAAGCCAGCTTTTATGAGTAAAATGCTCAATATTGTTTTTAAAGTAAATTAAAATATC
Source organism: Phaethon lepturus (assembly GCF_000687285.1). Classification (NCBI taxonomy): domain Eukaryota; kingdom Metazoa; phylum Chordata; class Aves; order Phaethontiformes; family Phaethontidae; genus Phaethon; species Phaethon lepturus. Next base: position 77,358 of record NW_010531316.1, on the reverse strand, counting down.
AGCTTAATCTTATTCTTAACCCCGGAAAACGACGTAAACAGACTCGGAAATTGTGAAGCCGCTGAGGTGAGTTGGTCATCAAACTGCTGCTGAAACTCGTTTCAGGGAGTTGCAGGTTTTCCTTGGTACCATCTAACAATGTTTGACTGACAAAGCTATAAACTGTTTTCTTTCATTAATGAAAGTTTACGTGTGTCCACTGCACTGTACTTTAAGGAACAAGGTAAAGTGGAGAGAAACAAAGAATGCATAATACAGGAACAAGCACTAATAACTGAATTCCTGTTCTTTGTCCATTTATATAACTAATTATCTTTCTCAACAGCATAAAATAAAGGTAAAAGTCAACGCCTACAATGTGAGATTCTGAAAGACACATGCTCCACTTCCAGGTATATAATTTCTTGTCATGATTTAACAGCATCAGTAAAAATTCTGCCCCATCCCCCATCTGGCTTCTTTCCCAAACATGCTTACAACTATTTATAAGCCTTTTTCTCATAATGAGTAGCTTGCACAAAACAGTAAATGTTGCTCTACTATGAATATGCAAATTGCAGATGACAGTACCAGTACAACCTAAGAACCATTCAGGAGTTCTGGATCTTGAAGATGTCCTAATTTTACCAGCTTATTAAAAATACTTCCAAATAACAGCATCTAATTATTGGTAGGCAGATACTGCTATCCTCACGTCATAAAGAATTCCTTTGAAAGACAAGACACTCTAATGTATCTGGTTGCAAATCTTACAAACTTAGATGCTAATTCAATAGGTGTGAGCATGTCCAAAACTTATGACTATAAAATTAATCGGAGGGAGGGGGTCTTAGTGTCTGCAGGATACATACATCATTTGCATGGTATAGACCTGACCTCAGTACTAGATTTGCTGAAGTTAGCAGCCTAAATTGAGCTACATGATCACATTGTTCCCATATATTGCCCTGCTTTTGCCTACCTGGTATTTCTTACTCTGCAAATGCTTTGAGTCAATGACAGCCTTTATGAATTTTTGATAGCGTTCATAGTGTCCTGAATTTGCTGTTTTACAATTCCATTTCCATATCATAAATGGAGGTTCTTTTGTAAAATATCCAAACAGATATTAGTGCAGAGCATTTTGCAAACAAAATTCTGTAAACATTAAATGCTCTCTAATGCTTGAAGATCAACTAAGACAGGGAAAATATTTTCAATCATCAAGATCACTGGAAACCAAAAAGCTATGTTATCTCAACTCTCTCAGCCTAGGCATTGCTTATTTCTTATTATAGGAATAATATTAGAGTTGGTTTAAAAAAATTGGCTTGGACATTATTTGAAGAGTGGTTTCATGTTGTTTTCAAAAATGGCAGTTTCACCTTTGTTTTGGGTATATACATATTCTAAACATTCTACCCTTTTAACATTTATAATGTAATTTGTGATTATAAACTTTTAGTTCTACACCACATTTAAAAACTTGGCATTCCTCATAGAGCACATATTTCAAATATTTCTTTTAATTAATCACTCAATATGTTTAAGAAGAAACAGGATGTTAGAGGAAACACTATTACTATAAAGTGCCCTACAGTCCAAAACATCCTTGGAATATTCTTCTTTTCAAACTTGAGTATTTGTTCTTCGTGTTTCTTGCTTCATTTGACCTCACAGATCACTGGTATTCATTATTATATTATGTATTACTGTTATTATCCTATTATCATATTATTTCTATTATTACATATAAGTAATTGAAATAGAATAACAGAATATAATGGAATAACATAGTAGAAGTATGTTATTATTAATAACATAATAGAAGTATTATTTCTATTTCTATTGTTAGAAATAATAATAATAGATAAATAGAAATATCTGTATATAATAGAAATATCTGAAATCCATGTGCTAGGCTATTCTTTACAAACAGGAGTGTTTTGTCTGTTATTGAAAGTTATCAAATACAATAAAAAAACCCTTCTATTTAAATTTAGAAATAATATTGCATACTGTATTGTATAATGCAGTACCAAATAGTAAAACAGTTTAATACCTTTAACAAAATAATTCAATACTACTTTCAGAATATACAATTTGCCTTTTCTAACACCTTGAACACTTGCTGTAATTCTCTAAAATGTTCAGAAAACAAAATATATCTTCTTTTTTATCATAATTTCTATTCTCAATCTGTGTCCCTGAGGAAGACATACTCAAACTATTTTGTTTTCTATATTAATTCAGATAAAATACTTATGTGATGCCTCTGCTCCTATGGTTATTTATTTAGCATATCAGCTTTATTCTGAATCATTTTATTATATTTCATGACCAAGTTCCATATTTTTTTTAAATTAATTAACTAAACTGATCAAGATTAATTGTGCTGTTATTCAGATTTTTCTAAGGATAACTAAATTGTATATTTGATTTAAAGAGATTACTACAGTGAGTCAAACTACTATCAACAAAGAATTGTTACATTTGAGAATCCAAGTTCTTTATTTGTAAAGACTTGTACAATCCCAGAGATAGAACTTGGCTTTTGATATTCCTGAAGGACTCTGCTAATTACTTTCTACAGGAAATTCACATATGCAGGTATCTCAGTTTTACAGGAGGTAAACAAAGGAATCCCCTGTAAGGATAAGTAAAGTTGGATCCTGCTGTTAGGGAACTCTCAGATCTTACGGTTCTTTATATGTTATATTCATGCTGCTGTTTATAAGCAATATAAGACAATAAAATGTAATTGTTCTAGATCAGTCTGAAGGTATCCAAGCTTGGGTATTATTGTATGTGGGTATCTGTATGCTCCTGTGGAGACAGTCAGTTCAATTCGGCTCTCTACAGCTCACTCGCTAGGTTTGACTCAAATGATCACTATCATATGAGATCTTCCAGGATATCTGCCTAAGCCTCCAGCTAGTGCTTCAACATTTTGCAGGTCTCACACTCGCCTAGTGTCGTATCTAACAGCACCATGTACATATTTTAGATATCCTAGGAGAGCTCAAATGGCACAAGATGCCTGTCTGAGGCAACTGATTTAAGGCTATCATTTTAGTCACTGGGCCACAGAAAACTGTTTGCATGGCTGAACTCTAGTGGGGCATTCACGTGACAGAAGATTTCTAATGTAGTTGAGGCACTGTGGAAAATCCCACCTGGCCTTCAGCTGCCACTCTCAGAGGCTGCAGAGGTTGCAGATATCCTGTAACTCCTGTGCCATGTCTGCTGTCCCTGTGCAGGTATGCATACAGGTAAACGAAAATGTTTCAAATGGGATTAGGTACCTATGGGTAAGCAACTTAATCCTTTCTCTCTGTTTTATGACATTCTGAAATTTCCTTGGTTTCCACTGACTTCTTTGACTACCAGGGATTTTAGGCATGTTCTGTCCCACAAACATGTAAATGGAGGTCTTAAAATGTTGATTGACTCTTACTCTTGCCTTTCAGTAGATTGAAAGTGCTGTGTTCCTGTCCCTTTGGCCTTCAGCATTGCTTTTCAAGACAGCATTATACTTAGTCTTTTGGTTGCGGTCATCTCTTTGGAACTCCAGGTCACAGACCTGGACTAACCAACATGATTAATCAGTTTCTGTATTGCTGTACTCTACTTCAGTCAATATAGAAGGGACTCTGTGCTCATGACAATGACAATCCTTGGATTAGTTTGTTGTGGTCAAATAAAGTAGCTCCCATATACAAGGCAGTTGATTGTCAAATCAGTTTGTTTACTGTCCATAAATACAGAACATTGCCCACTTAATAACCCAAGAAATCAGCATGAAAATAGCAATAAACTCTTCTCTTAAAATAATAAATTTAACCATATCAATAATAATATTTATTACCAAAAAGTCTTTTTTGCTATCTTTAGCAATAGAATTGTCTCATCAGTAGTTGGGACACCTAAATTATAATTCGATTATGATCGAACTCCGACTGAAATAAAGACATCATTTTTTTCCTAGTGTATGGAATATATCACCAATCTGTTTGGAAATCAATGGTTTGTGAGGAATACCTGTACATTAGTAAAGACAAAGATGTAGTCAAAATCAGAATATGGACATTGAACTGACCCGTTCCACCTAGGTTGTATAGCTGTCTGATTGTATATTTAGATAATGCATTGGGTTTTTCTATTCTCATGTAAGATTCCTTCTAGTAGTGTTGAATTCTAATTATAATGGATAATCCTCAGATCTTAATGAATTGGACCCTGTGTATATCTTTTTAAAAAAATGAAAAGAATTGGCAACACAAGAAATTTCTCCATCTGTACATTACAAAAAGTAGAGGGTAGCACAGCAGTGGCCTTTAACAGAGATCAGTGATTTCCAGTAAGACACCATAAGAGCGAAGTCAACTGTGTATACAAAATTTCAGCTTGTCAGTTGTGTTCAGTCTGGTGACAGGATGTATTCTATTGGTCTCAAGCAGATTGAGTCTTAAGAGTTTTCTGTCCCAAGTGAGGCTGCAACCTGAACTGTAAACTAGATGCTGTGGCAAATATAAAATCTATCAATGGATCAGTGTTTTACAAGCTAAATTTTTTTTTTTCCACAGTTAGTCTCTCTTGACAGTACTTTTACCCACAAACAAAAAAACCCCCAACCCTCCAACCAAAAAACCCAACTCCTCTGTGCTCATGAATAAAAAAAGAAACATTGATATACTGTAAATATCAGTTGGTAATCAGATTCAAATGCCGTCAACAATAAAAGATCAGAGGGTTGTCAATCCCCAGGAAGATTACAAACAGATCAATGCTAGAATTATTTGAATTTCATCCTCAGTAATTCATCTGCAAATTTTCCTGAATGGTAGAAGCATTATATAGTGTGGAACAAGTGCAAGTAAACAATCAACTGTGCTGATAATTCCGTTGTGAAGGGTTATTTTGCTCATCTCAACCCCTACTGATTAAAGTTGTTCACTGAGAAAAACGTAACTCAGGAAGAGGACTTAAGGAGTTTCATTCCTAAACACAACCCTAAAAAATCCTAACTTGACTGTTTAAAATTCATTAGAGACAGGAAAATTCTAATAGGGTGCAAAAATTACTTCAATAATCAGTTACCTTATTAAATTAAATTATGTTGGCATTAATTACCAGGTGTCAGGCTCCAAGCTTTTTATACTTAATGAAATGTTATAAACTTTACATTTACTGCAGTATCAAAGTATACATATATCCATTACACATGGAATACTTGGTATGTTTTATATCTACAACCTACATTTTCTTGCTTGTATTCATAATAATTCATTAACGTGAAAATGTAACAATTCTACTTATCACATAAGCAGTTTACATAGTGTTTAAATGACTTCTTAATCTTCTCTTAATAAACTAAATATATTGAATGTCCATCACACCATTGAAATTCTTTTCCCTTAATCATTCCCATGATTTCATGTTGAAACTCTTCCAATAATTTAAGTATTTCAGCTACTTTTTTTTGCAGTGAAAACTGAAAACGGATACTGCATTACAGTAGTGTGAATAGTGGAATGCAGCTAAAGGTGAATTGCTGGAAATTAAGCAGGGTTATCAGTGTCAACTACAGAGTTGATATAAAGTCCGTATTTCTTTCTTTTCTTGTTTGTTTAAGCTTTTCTTAACCTTTCTGACCACAAATTGAAGCAGGGTCTTGTCTTTAGAAAAAAATCACCACAGTCACCAAGTTTTTCGGGGGAAAGTAGTAAGGGATGAGTGCCCTATACTTTTAAAGTATGCCTTTCTTTTTTTGATATAACCTTATATTTGTCTTTATGAAAAGACAGGCTCTTTGGTAGAACTCAGTTTACCAAGAATTCCAGTACTTCAGGTAAAAGTATTTTTTTCACAGGTCATTACTAACATAGTTTAGGAATAAAAAGTGGATTTTATCAGTGAAAATTTCTGAAAACAGAACTGCTTGATGTTAATTCCCCATTAATAATATAATTTGCATTTTGACTTTGTATTGTTTAAATTTCTTCAGCAAAGAGTTTTATTTGAAAATGGAACTCTGTAATGAGAACAGTAACATGACTGATATGTATGGCTTCTATTTCTTTACAATATACTAAGTCCCTAATTCCTTGCATTTTTTTCAAGATTATAATGAATATTTTCCTCCTCTTGTATATAACTTTACTGCTCCTGGTAATGATAAGGACAGAGCTGGGTTTACCTTCCACTGAAATAATTGCCAGTAGTCATGGATAGAGATAAGTCAGGAAAGGGAACATAACTAGTGCACCGAACTCATGGAATTTTAGTGGGCATGGTGGTGTTGGGTTGATGGTTGGACTTGATGATCTTAAAGGTCTTTTGTAGCCTTAATTATTCTATGATTCTGTGATTTTGTGAATTAAATTGGCTGTCAGATTTGGGGTTTGAGGAGTAATATTCCCTTAATCTTATTGGCATAGAATATTTCTGTTTGTTTTTCATCTTTCTTTTATGGCACAGTACATTATCAGTGAATTTCAGAAATTCCTTTCAAATGTAGGAACCTAGGACATTGGTGATGCTTCTGTCCTCTCAGCTTGACGTTGTAATTTTGAACAATATTTTTAATACAGACCTTGTTACTGAGAGTCAGGAAATATCTTATAGCTTTCCCTGTGATGGTATGTGAAGCAGATGCTCTGTGGAGTATTCTGAACAAAGTCTCTTTTAATTAGTTATAGAGATAGTACTGGTGGAAGTAATGCCAATATGGGAACTCTACTGTACCATTATATTTCACAAATAATGGCAAAGCCCTGGTATTTCTGATTTTAAATTAAAAACAAGATCATAGTTACTGTTTGTTACTTCTATCAAACAGGAATACTCTGAAAAGCTAACAAAACCAGCGGAGAAGGTCCAAAATTTATATCATCCACGGTTTCTGAAATCTTCATGTTCCTTCATGTTCCTGTTATGTACAGAGTACATAAATACTTGTAGTGAAGTAACTTGTAGAAAATATCTGTATCTCTCACAGGGAAAAAAAACCTGTAAATGGAGCGTACTCAGAAATCCCACAGTGGAAAAATTGCTGATTATCAAAAAAAAAATTGTCTTAGTGATTAGTTAGTAACAAACATAAATAAAGTTAAACTTTACAAAGTAAATTTAAATGGACAAAAATCAAAAGGTCTTTGCTACAAAAGCAAACAAAAGCAGACATATGGATAGAGATTGTAGCTAGGATATGAACCAGAATAAAACTAATCTTTTGCTGCAGTTCTCAGTAAGAATAGAGAAAAAGCAAAGCAGATAATGAGCATAAATTTGCAGAAAACCAAATTACCTCAGGGGAATTAGAACTGAAAACTAACAGTTTAATAAACAATATTTAGGATTTCTGTATCATCTCCCTCTCAGAACATTAAATCAACTCGTGTATGATGTCATCAACCAAGTGACAAAAGTTTTTAATTAAAAACATCAGTTCATGGCAGATACTATTTTACTGGCAAAGTACCAAATATTGTACCTATGTGAAGAAAAGGAGTAAAAATTACTAACTTGGCATAGATATAATAGAACGCTAATTTTAAAGAAAATAGCAATTAAAGATATAGGGACATGAGAAACAAACTTACATAGTTTTTCCAAAAGTAGTGTCATGGTTTAACCCCAGTCAGCAACTAAGCACCACACAGCCACTCACTCACACACTCCTCCTCAGTGGGATGGGGCAGAGAATAGGGAGAGTAAAAGTGACAAAACTCGTGGGTTGAGGTAAAGACAGTTTAATAGGGAAAGCAAAAGCTACATGTGCAAGCTGAGCAGAACAAGGAATCCATTTACTACTCCCCATGGGCAGGCAGGTGTTCAGCCATCTCCAGGAAAGCAGGGCTCTATCACACATAACAGTTACTTGGGAAGACAAATGCAATAACTCTGAACGTCCCCACCTTCCTTCTTCTTCCTCCAGCTTTTTATTGTTGAGCATGACATCATATGACATGGAATATCTCTTCGGTTATTTGGGGCCAGGTATCCCAGCTATTTCCCCTCCCAACTCCTTGTGCACTGGGGTTGTAAGGGCAGGGCAGTGAGAGTAGCAGAAAAGGCCATAAAAATTAACTCTGTCCCAGCCAAAACCAACACAAGTAGTTGCTACCAGAGTGATCTGATCACTTTCCCAGTCAAGAGGATTGTGATGTAAATAATTTACCCAGATTTTAGTAAAACATTTTAGCTTAGCACCACATGGGAAATTATTAGTGAAGCTGAAGAAGTTGAGACCTAGAACTGTAAATTGTGTAACTGTCTAAAGGAGAAATGGCAACAAAATTTTTCTGAAAGAGGACTACGGGACTTGCTGGAATTTTTTTATGGAGTTCCTTAAGAATTTGTCTTTGATAATTTTAAGTTGGCTGATATTAGTGTCTCAAAACAGTAAGAGTTTGCTAATGAAATGTTCTAATTATATGGTAATGTGAGATGCTATTAATGCAGAAGACTAAAATAGCATATGGAAAGATTTGGATGACCTTGAAAGATTAATAGACTGACATTAAAAGGTGTATGTGCAAGTTCATATAAAGAGTAATTTTTAGCTCTTATATGTCTACTGTACACTTTATACATACCACCACTTTTGTGTAGATCTAGTCACTCATTTATGGTATGAAGATGAATTATGAATAGAAGGTGATTAGAAAGAGGCCACTAAAGCTGTCTGTGAAAATGGGAGACTGCTGTATGAAAAGTGACTGAAAAATGTGGTGAATGAAGTGACATCTCTGGGAAAATATGAGTTTTATATGTCCTACTGAAAATGAATTCAAAACCAAAGTAAGAAAAATCCCAAGTCAAAACCTATTAAATCCACAGGATAAAATTCCTAGCAAAATAAAAAAAGGTATGAATAATTATAAACCCATAGATCTTTCTTGGAAGAAATTAAATAGATTTAGTGTTATTGTAGGTTGACCTTCTAGGAGAAAAAGGCAAAAACTTTAGTTATTTTTAAGATGGCTTTTTCCCTGTTTCTGGAGGTCATATATGAATAATAAGTTGATTAATTATTTCAGCAGCACAGGAAGACCCTTTGTTTCTAAAATGTCTTGTCATATCAAGTAGAATATTTACATACATCTAAAAATTGTGTCAGAGCTATGACATATAACTGTCATGTAATCTGATGAAAAAACTGTAGAAATGTGGTAACTTCTCTTTTCAATGAATCAGTATTGACTTACATTTTCCATGTTACCTGTTTTGAATCCTTTAGTCTTTGAGCCCTGCACGAAATGTTCCAGTGTATTCCTAGGATCAAAGCTGGGTTATGGACATATAATTACAAGGCTCATCCTGCTTGCCTTTTTGAAGTATTGACCCATTATCTTTCTTTCAGTCCTCTGGAGCTTCCCTAGTGTTCCAAGACTTATTGAAAAATCAATGTCAACTGTCTAGAGAGCTCTCCAGCCAGCTCTTTTAAAATTATTGAATGCAAGACTGATTTAAAAATATCTAGTTTTAGTAGCTGCTGCTTAACAGCCTCCAGTGGGAGGTATTTCATCAACATCTGATATGACTATACCATCTTGACTTTTTCTAAATACAAAGAGAGAACATGAGAATATTTCTGCTTCTTCTGCATTATCATTGACATAGTTATATGGTTTTCTTATAGTAATAAATACGAATGCTAGGATTTCTTTTGCAGTTGGTGTTTTATTGTGGGAAGTTCCCAGTTTCTGATTTATACTTATTGCTATCAAATTCAATTTTATCTGAATCTTAGTAATTAAAGGATGTGTGTATGAATTTTTATAAAATGAGTACCTTCTCTAAATGTAAACTATTTAGAAAAAAAACACAGAGCACTCTAAATGTAAACTATATAGAAAAAAACCACAGAGCAACTTGTCTTAACCGCAGTGTTGATGTTCCAGAATATCGTGGAAAAAAAAACATTTTATTACATTTGTTTTTGTTTTGTGTTCGAGGACTAATATCTTCACAACCCAAATCTGATTAAAATATTCCTTCTCCTTTTGTGTCTGTTTTGTTCAGGTAAGTTTTGCTTTCCTGAGGCATGCATTTAGGTTCATCATTTCTCAGTTCTCTTTCTTGTAACTTTTTTTTCCTCCCCAACAGGTCTTCCATACTGGGCAAGTAGCCCCTTTTCAGAAGCTCATATAAGCCTCTTAATTCTTCAGGATAATTTTAATAGTGCCAACGGCTTTCCTGAGACAGCTGCTGCGGCATAGTTATTAATATTTAGAAGTATCTAAATCATGGATTCTTAAGGGAACATTCCTACACTCTTCTTTTCACAGACATTCTATGAAAGATTAATTTGAATAAGTCTTCATTATTAATGTGTATTTAAAAGCTGATTCATCTCATCCTAAAGCCAACATTTGAAATACGTTGGATGACTCATGTCTAGAGAGTGTCCATTTCTTTCTACTGCCTCCGAGAGTAGCCTCGGATGGACACTTATGTAGCTAAAACAAGTGAAACTTACCCTGTTTCCTGAACACTTTCCTCACTGAGAGTGTTGCCATTACATCATTTTTCAAGAGCGGTTTTAAGTTCTGTTCTAACATAGCCCTATTCCAGTCAAAATTCTCTCATCATAATTTATTTTCCATTGCCAGCATGTCTCATGCCTTGTTAATAGTTTAAGTATTGACTATCACAGATTCTCTGTCCAAAGCTCTGCCAGTACTGTGGCTGAAGCAGTTTATGAGAGCCATGTAGTCATCTTGTTTTGTTGGCATATCAAAGTTCTAACATATTGCATGCTTTGAATATTTTGGTTTTTGCTTCTGCAGTACTCTCTGAGATGAGGCTGTTATTTTGGTTAAACAAAACCCTTCAGGGAAGTACTTCACAGAAAACATATAAAGTCATCTCTGCTGGCATGTGCAATGATATTCATATGAACTTCTAAACTTCCAGTGACTGATACCTGGAAAACCATAGCTGAGGCTTACATTCATGGAACAGAGGCCACTTTACCTATACTTCCATCTCCAGAACCCTATGAATTATATTTTATAGAGGCTGTTTCATATAATCACTTTCTAATCCGTAGACATTTCTTCCTCCAGTTTTAGACCACTGGGATTCTGATCAGTCAGTAGACAGTCACCATCACCTCACTTTTTCCTTCTTGTGTTATTTGAAGCTCTACTTCCTTTACCGGCATCTTCTTACTATTTAAACTCACTTTAAATAATAGCCATCTTCTTCGGTGATGGCTTTTAACTACTGTGAAGCTGTGGCAGTAGGGTTACGTGCAGCCACAGGGTGAATGTATCAAACTACACAATTGTATAGACATTGACACTCAGTGAATAGAAGCCAACTCTCAAAATAAATATACTGTCTCTCAGCTCTTGACCTTATTCCGGAGGCCTGTAGAGAAAGAGGTGAAAGAGGTGTCTTCATACAACCATCTCTTTAAGATCATCAAGTTCAACTGTTAACTTAGCACCACCAAGTCCACAACTAAAATATGTCTCTAAGAGCCACATCTACACGTCTTACTAAATACCTCCAGGGATGATGACTCAATGACTTCCCTGAACAGCCAACAGCTTGTCAGCCCTTTCGGTGAAAAAAATTTTCTTAATATCCAAACTAAACCTCCCATGGAGCAGACTTAGGTCATTTCCTCTTGTCCTGTCACTTGTTACTTGAGAAAAGAGACCAACACCCATCTTGCTACAACCTCCTTTCAGGTAGTTGTAGAGAGCAATAACATCTTCCCTTAGACTCCTTTTCTCCAGGCTAAACAACCCTAGTTCCCTCATCTGCTCCTTATTAGAGTTGTTCTTTAGACTCTTCACCAGCTGATGTGTATTTTAAAATGAGATGCAACACAGATTCTTTTTGTCTTGAAGAGCCAGGTGGCTAATTTAGGCTCAAAAGATAGTATTTCAGATGTTTCATGAAGCTGAGATGATCTCCACTGAGTGTGGATATGTGCTATTTGGACTGGTACTAATGAGGGAGATAGAGGCTCCACATTCTCTTGGCTAATATGTATGTAAACACTATGGTGGAGATGTAGCTTAATTAGTCCCTGGCTGGCATTGACATTCTGTTTACATTTTGTCTCTGATTCTATTTACCTCCACTTTAATAAAACTGTTCTTTTTGAAATACCAACACCCTGACTATCTTGTTATTCTGTTTACATATAAAAAATGTAGTCCAGTTGTGGCCAGTCACACATAGCTTTTAATACTGAAGTAAACCCATTTTCATCTGTCAAGGTTATGCCAGTATAAGAGATTCTTTTGAGTTCAATACAAGAGTCTGTGTTAGGAAATTTTAGCATACATTATACCAAACAGTTTTGAGGACTGACAGCTCAAAACTGGCACATATGCCACTTAGGCACCTTATAAATGCAGTTTCCTGGGGGTAGCTTTTTTTAACTTGACTGTTTATAATGTATTTTTTTTCCTGTGGGTATTTTCCAAACCAATTAAGAAAATCAAGGTCTTTTTTTCTTTTTCCAAAATCCTGAAGACATACAGGTTTTATGATGTTGCATAAAGTTTATATCTACAAAACAAAATAACTGTAAAACAACTTTTCCAAAATAAACTGTGATAAACCAATAAGTTATTTATGTTTGCTCAAATTTATCATGAATAAACTGAAAAATTCACAAAATTATTCCTGAGTTCAGGAATGTCAAAAGCAAGAATTTATAATTTTATTATCTTGACCATGAATAGCCCATGCGTTCTTCTTTCATTGTACATTAATTTCTGTTTTACTTTTTGTTCCCTACAGTTTGAGAAATTTGGTACAATTTGTTAGCATGGGTTCTTCAGTTACCTTGTAGCTATTTCTATCTATCTGGCTTAAATTATATTGGTCATTTTTAATCAGAAGGGAAACAGTTTCTCCTTCAATTTTCAGAACGTTTTAGTAATTATTTTGTACTCTTCTCTCCATATATTGGAACATAGTCAAATCATAATTAGACTCTAGTTTTTGCTTACTACATAACATTCCATTAGCATATGATATTTTTGTGCTTTTCCCAACAGTATTTGAAGGTTTAATGTAAATTTTACAAGTAATAACATAATCCAATACATTTATAATTTAAAAACATTCCTACTTATTTTCAGGAAAAGGTGAAAAACAAGGTTCACTAATATAAATGAAATAATTTGCTTAATACTATTTTATTGTTCTCTAGTTTTGATGTCCATAAGAGATGATATGTATACCATTTTATGTTTTGTTAGAACATCAGTAACCATTGCTGGTTCTCAGATTAGAGTGAAATTAATTTCTTAATATTGCTATGCTTTGGGTTTTTTCCCCTAGAAAATCATATTTAAGTTATTAAAACTTACTGAATTACTACAGCAAAATTATTAAACAACATTAACATCCTTTATGACTAGAAATAAAAAAGCTCTCTTGTAGTATTCTTGCTAGCACTTTTTTCTTAGTTATAATCCCAGTCTCTGTCCTGGCAAACTAAAAACCTAACACATATTAAAAGATTTATGTTGGGAATACTTCTGAACACAGAATTCTCAGACACCCCACCTTTCTTTCCAGAAGAATATTAAAAGTTTGTTTTAAAGACTTATATATTAAAACACTTATTAGTGTAGCTGTTATCACTATTTCATTGGAATAATGAATTAAGTTCACTTTCAATAATTTCTATCTTAATAACATTAAATTCATAGTAACTTTAAAACCATTGTATCAAAATCCTTTATGGCAGAAGAACTTACACTGACCTCTGCACAAACTGATATAAATTCCTTAAATTAAATAAGTTTGCATCCCATAAACCAGTATATTTTAAAGCTTCATATTGTTTAATTAGACAATTAATAAAAGAAAACTTTAGCACTATCTTTGCTATGCCAACCAGAAAAACTCATAATTAACAAGGCCCAAGAATCTTTCTCATTTCTACCTGCAGTATCATAGAGGCTGCAAATAATTGGTCAATAGCAAAGTTCTGATTTGATACATGTTTTTCAGAAAGTATGAAATAAGTATTATTATTTTTGACAGGAGCTATTGATGTTTTTCCCTTTGACTACTGACTACTTCTATTTAAAAAAAAAAAAATTATCTGGCACACCTGTCCATCAAGTTCTAACAATAAAAGTTATAATGAATTAGCCCATATGCTCCCTTCTACAAGTACTCTTGAAATTCTTTTCAATACATTCGTATTCTGAGGAAACATCATGACTCCCGTCTACTAAGATACCCACAAGACCAAGAAAACGCACATTTTTAGATATTATTCTGGTTTTCCTCCTGCAGTGAAGGTTTCTGTTGCACATTCTTAGAGACAAAATCTAATGGATTTTTCAGTCTGCATAAAACCAACATTCAAATCCTACTCCTGGTTTTACTCCAGGAATTATAATTTATCTCATTACAACAACATTCTTTAAAACATTTTCACTTCCATAATAAAGCAAAACCGTTATTGCTATGAGTGTATTTCATCCTAAATCAAGGCCTCCTCTAAGTGGACACCAATACAAAGGAACTGAATGTCTGGACATTATGGACACCTAATTCTTTTAACTCTGAGGGACTTATAACAATTCCCAGTAATGACTGTGTTAGGAATCTCTTTTTAGGAAGGTTGTATCCAAATAGATTGGTTATGATGTTAATCCTAAAGGTCACAGTGAAGTTTATATTAAAATGGGATATTTGCAAACATTATTTCTTAATTTGGTGCAAGCACTTCAAACAGGTGATGTGTCTTTCTTAGATTAGTGGTTACCTTTATGTGTCACATTAAACTGTATGATTCATCATCTCATCTTACCATTGCAGCTCAAGGAACTCTTTTTTTCTAGATTTGTGACTGTGATATCCAGATCTCATCCCAATACTGTTTAGTGTGTCTTATACTGCACAGTGTCAGTATATGATTTTCCAGATCCTTATCTTTTTCAGACAGAAGAATTTACCATTTTTTATTTCATACAAAGAAGCTTTGCTTTAATTACAATAATGAAATAATTTTTGTCTCATTTGTTTCAGGTCTCAACTACTGCTCCCTTGCTGGTCATCACAGTATTTATAAATCTTTATGGAGAGGAAGTTTCTCATGCTTATTTCAAAACTGCCTTGTTTGGTCTTCCTGATCTAAAGTTGCTGAGCTGTGTACACAACTGATGTGTGCATTAAGCTCTGAACAAACAGAAAAAGATTAAACATTCACCCATATCAAACAGTAGGGCAGATCATAATCAGAGTATTCAGAGATACCAAAATAAACAGGTCTGTTTCCTCTGATCTGATCAGCTCCACTAAGTGACCAGCAAGAGAATGAATGAACCATGACACTCACTAGTTGAATTACTCCAGCTATTGCAATTAATTCAAAATCATTGTTAACCATTCTTCTGATATTTTTTGTTGAAAATTCTGATGCATTATTTGCTATATTTACTAGTTTTATTTAAAGTCCTTTGTGCTACTATTTCATTGTGGACATTTGCTTTGTTTCCTAAAAGTGCAGTTAACTGGTACAACTAACACTAACACCATCACCACCACAAAAACCAACACCAGAATTAAATTTTTTTTTTTTTTAGGTAAGGATATGTAAACAGAAGCCTTGATGATCATCTGGAAAACATTTGCCTCATCAAATATATATTCTTATTGCTGTAAACTGGAATACTGGACAGATGAAGAAAACTGTTTTGTGAAGAAAAAAAAAAGAAAAAAGTAACAGCAACAAAATGGAGTGAAACAAAGTAGAAAGTCAGCTGTGAAATGAATGATGTCAAGCTTCAAGGACATGCTAGAAAAGATGGAAAGTCAAAACCAAAAATCAGCTATTCCAGTATGGCAAACCGAACTGAACATTCCACTCAGTTTGATAAAGGCTTGTTGCAGCCAAAGAAACTGAAATGTCTAGGCCTACAAAACATAGACACTTAACACCCTCCATTTATTGCCATTGTCTCCTGATCTTTGAGAAGGGTCCAGATTAAGGTCTGCTGAAACCTTTCTTTTCCTCCCAGGCTTGTTACTCAGTCTTTCACTCTGTACTCTGTATAAACCCTTAGTCTGTGGAATTACATGCATTTTACGCTGACCCAGAATAAACATTAGACATACAAATTTTCCACAGATTCAACACAGTATCAGTCTCCTATATGCTGTCTTTCAAAGCAGAAGCTGAAAAATGTTTAACCAACTCCATGTAATTACTATGGGTATTAACTTATTTGAGAGGAAACGTTTATAAAAGCAAGTCTTGACACTAAAAAGTGAATAATTGTGACTAGTCTACAAATAATTCCTAGGGCTTTCATTTGAAGATGATTACTGCAAATTAAATAATGTTTCCCAATATTCATGCTCTGTAGCAACTGGAGAATATTAGGTTCTTCTTGAAGTAGGACACAAGTAACTCTGTTAAGGACAAAACCTTTCATAAAATCATAGAAACATAGAATAGTTTGGGACTTTGTAAGGGACCTTAAAGGTCATCTAGTTCAACACCCCTGCAATGAGCAGAGGCATCTATAACTAGATCAAGTTGCTCAGAGCCCCTTCCAATCTGACCTTGAACACTTCCAGGGATGTGGCAACTACCATCTCTCTCTAGGCAACCTGTTCCAGTGTTTCACCACCCTCACTAGGAAAAATTTCTTCTGTAGAGCTAGTCAAAATCTACCCTCTTTTACTTTAAAACCATTACCGCTTGTCCTATCACAACAGACCCCGCTAAAAAGTCCCCATCTTTCTTATAAGCCCCCTAGTTGCAATAAGGTCTTCCTGGAGCCTTCTCTTCTCCAGGCTGAATGAATAACCACAACTCTCAGCTTGTCCTCACAAGAGAGGTGTTCTATCCCTCTGATCATTTTGGTGGCCCTCCTCTGGACCCACTCCAACAGGTCCATGTCTTTCCTGTGCTGAAAGTTTCAGAACTGGATGCAGTACTCTAGGTGGGGTCTCACCAGAGCACAGTAGAGGGGCAGAATCACCTCCCTTGACCTGCTGGCCACGCTTCTTTGGATGCGGCCCAGGATATGGTTGGCCTTCTGGGCTGCGAGTGCACATTGTCAGCTCATGTCCAGCTTTTCATCCACCAGTACCCCCAAGTCCTTCTCTGCTGTGCAGCTCTGAATCCTTTCATCCCCCAGCCTGTATTGATACTGAGGGTCACTGTGACCCATGTGCAGGACCCTGCACTTGGCCTTGTTGAACCTCATGAGATTCACATGGGCCCACTTCTCCAGCTTGTCCAGGTCCTTCTGGATGGCATCCCATTTCTCAGGTGTGTCAACTGCA
The DNA here is from genome assembly GCF_000687285.1 of Phaethon lepturus. Classification (NCBI taxonomy): domain Eukaryota; kingdom Metazoa; phylum Chordata; class Aves; order Phaethontiformes; family Phaethontidae; genus Phaethon; species Phaethon lepturus. The sequence goes on along the minus strand of NW_010531316.1, from coordinate 60,084 downwards.
CCACTCAGCTTGTTGTCGTCTGCAAATTTGCAAATTACTGTTAAGCTTATTATCAGAGAGTTAAGAGATAAATCTGTGGACATTTCTAAAGAAGTGACACCCCCATTTCCAAAGAAATGAAGTAATTAATTTATTATCCTTATTTGTTAATTATGAAAGAAAATGAAACAATATATTCTAACAAAGTACATGTTTTAAGGGGAACATTTAATTCTATATAAATAAGTAGGCACACTAGATACAATCATAATTGACCATATCTGCAATTGATAATTTGAATTTTGCAATATTTTGCCTATTATACCAAAGACTTTTTTAATAAAACTTTGTTTTTATTGAATCTAATAGTTAGTGAATCTCCTTTTATTTACATGTGTACTGTGAATTGAATTTTTCCACTCTTCAAAAAAGACAAAGAAATAAAGCAAATAATTCAAGTTAAAAATAATTTTAGAAAAGAAAAATCTGAAGATGAAATATTTATTTCAATTTTTATTTTTTTGAATTTTAAGTACTAGTCTAGAAATTATCAAACTGAAATTAAAATTCTCTTTATAAAAAGGAAAAGAGAAATTAAGCAATGAAAAACTGGTAAAAGAATATCTTGAATTTATAAGAATACAGTAAAAAATACAAAGCAAGTTTCTATTGAAATCAACTGCATTTTCCTTGGGAAAAACCTCCTGTATCAATATTGCTATATTTTCTAACTCTTCTCTATAGTCATTGAATACCTTTGTATGCCTTGAGGATGTTACAGAAAATCAATATTGTGACACATCTGAACAAGTAAGGCATTGTATATATCTGGATGAGTGAAAATACGTGTGAGCATTTAAAAACTTGCTTTGCATTTTTTTTTTTTTTTGCGTTAGTCTTTTTCTATATTGAACATCCAGCAATAATTTCAGCTCTGATAATATTAACTTATACAGTTCCAAAATACCAGTTGCTGGTACTGCTATGGCTGACCCTTCAGGTTATATGTTTTTAAATAGGTTTCAAGAAGTAGTGAAAAATCCTTAAGTGTATTTATGCATTGTGCATGCAACTCCATGTTTTCAAATCATATAGGGATTATCTATACATTTATAAACATGTGAGACCATATCAATTAGGGTCATCGTGTCTGTAGTACGTATGGCAGGGACTGAGTTAACTTTCTCCAGAGCAGCCCATATAGTGCTGTGCTTTGTGCCTGTAGCTAAAAAAGTGTTGATAAGATACCAGTGTTTTAGCTGTTGCTGAACAGTGCTTGCTCAGTGTCAAAGCTTTCTCAGGCTCCTTTCCCCCAAGCCAGTAGGGATTTGGCAAGAGGTTGGGAGGTGACATAGCCAAGACAGATGACCCAACCTGACCCAAGTCATAGAAAACCATACTGTATAACATCATGCTCAGCAATAAAAGCTTAGGGAAAGGGACGGTGGGGAATGTTTGTAGTTATGGTGTTAAGCAATTGTGAGATGAACTGAAGCCCTGCTTTCCTGGAAATGGCTAAACAACTGCTCTGCTGATGGGAAGTAATGAATGGATTCTTCTTTTTGCATTGCTTGTGCACGCAGACTTTGCTTTCCTTATTAAACTGTCATTATCTGTATACACAAGCTTTTTTGCCTTCTCTTTATTTTTTTCTTCGTCCCATGGGAGAGAGGAGTGAGCGAGAGGCTGGGTGGGTGATTGGCTCCTGGCTGGGGTCAACTCACCACAGTGTCCAATAAGTAACATTCTGTTACCTTACATCATGTAATATAGATACATGTTTGAAGAAACCAGCCTCTACACTGAGATTGTTGCTCAGGCAAAATTTTCAAACTGACTTCATACATACGACTCATGTTCAACAAAAATAAACATCAAGGTAAACAAATTGTATTTTATACTACATTGCTCTGTATTAGGTGTGGTGTTCTCATCTAAAAGTGAAAAACCCACATGAAACTCCTTATATTTCCACATGAGAATACATAAGAAGTAGATGCAAAGTTTACCATCTGGAGTAGCATTGATGTGATTTTATGAGGTTACAATTCCAAATTTATGATGTGATCTTGGTCAATCAAATAGTTGATGTTTACTCAGATAAAAGATATTTTCTCATCTACCTAATAAGGATTACAATCTACATCATGGGGGCATCAGGTTATGGAAGTTCAAAGCAATTAGTAATATTTTAATAAATCACTTTGCTGAATAGGGGATCCCAGGGAATTAATTTAGTCCTACAGTTTCAATTAACCGATGCACTTAAGCACATGCTTCATTTTAAGTCTCAGTAACTTAGCTGTTTGAGTATTCTGGCTGACTAGAATGTGACTAAGTATACATTTAAAGGGTTTGGTAAATTGTTATCTCTCCAACAGCATGTGGTAATTGCTGTTCCCTTCTGGCAAATGTACTAGAAATATAGGTTGATATTTCAGCCTCTTTTGACAAAGTTTTAAGACAGAATTTGAATGAATGTATTCTAAATAATTACCAGTGATATTATTCAATCTTGCTCTTTTCCACTCTTCTTCCAGAAAAAAATTCATACTTAAAATGGAAAATTCAGAATTTCTCTGAGAACTACACACATACTATCCACACTAAAGAAAAAGTAATCATAAAGCAGCATGTGTCTTTGCCTAGAAGACACCTTCCTGTGTCTTTACTGTAGGATTTTTTTTTGTTTGTTAAAAAGATGTATTCCACTGTGTTTGAAAGTACATAACATACTAGAATTGCCATAAATTAATTCTATTAATCAGACTTTTCTTGTTACCAACTATCCATTTACATACGTCCATTATAAATATACCTTCTTGCCATTTCCCCTCATCCTACCTGTTCCACAGCTCCAAATATTTCTTTTATATTTGTCTGTAGATCTTTTCCCTTAATTTCCTTCATCTTTTTTATTGTCTTATGGTTCAAAAAAAATCTGCTCAACCTCATGTTCCCCTGATCCCTCTTCTCATGTCTCTCACCATTTTTCTCACTGACTTTGTTCCAGCTGCTTCAGGATCAGTTATAGAGAGCTTTACATGCACCTGCACAAATCCATTCACTGAGTGATTTATTCCACTGTCCACCAAGGAAAATGGCTGATGTTGAAGAGAAAGGATTAGACTGACTGCCACACAGAAGAAAAATGGGTCTCCGACTCAAGGATTCTGACAGAAATCATAAGAGACAGATCATGAGAAAGAGCTATAACAGGGTGGGGAAGAGAGAGAGATTAATGCTGAATAGACTTGCAATTCTCTACTTGGATTAATGATTTTTTTTTCTGGCCAAACTCCATCTAATCTCTGGCCTGTCTTGTATCTGTCCTTAGCCTGTGTTTAGTACCTGACTGAGTGCACCAGAGACTTGGAAGTCCCCAAATTGGTCTGGTACTTCCATGTGTCACATGTTTTTAATCATCCTTCTTATCTACACAAATTCTGTCTCTTTGATCGAATTTCCTGTTACTTTAAGTTTCAGCCTTCTTTAAAAAATAAACAAACGAACAAACAAACCCAACACAAAACTTCACTGATACATTGTGAAGTCTGTAAATTCTAAAGTAAGAAACATTATGGAAGATAAACTGAGCTGTATGTGTCAAGTTTTCAAAGTGACAGGAGGCATGTTTTACACATCCCATTAACTTTATAAAATTTATTTACAGAATTTTTACTGTTTTGGTGATGGGCAAGGTGATTGAAACTAGAAGGTAAACATTTTATAAAAAAACCCAACAACAACAAAAGAACACAAAACCAAACAAATAACCCCTTCTAGCTAAAGCTCTCTCCTGTGTTTACCGATATCTTCTTGAGAACTTAGCCTAAGGCTTTAGTACAGTTCAAAAAGTCAAAAACAGTTTTGAAAAGGCACAGTGAATCTGGGGGAATATATGTATCAGTGCATAACACATTACAATATTAAGACAGATATTAGGTTTTGGCAGGGCCACTAAAATTAAATTATTATTTAATTCAGACAACATTTAAGTAATGTTAAGATATCTGTTTGATTTTTAATAACGTTTTTATATTATCATTAAATTTCATTTATTGATAATGGATCAATGAAACAAAAATATTAATATATAAGATAATTATTGTAGCCTAATAATGTTAAAACCATTGTCAACAGACCATTGAAAGTTTGGGAATTTGATAACATTTTTCTGGGGACTGTAAAAGTCCTATGACTAAGTCATAGTCCTAAACTATGACTATGTTTATAAGTGTTATATAATAGTGTATGTATATCATATTTCTAAAGGCACCTCATTACATGTAATCACTCATTATTTTTCCTTAAATTTAAATTAATACATAACACTAGGAGATGACTTGCTGAAATAGCTTATGCACTTGGAATGTTATGTTTAGAAACTAATATGAGTCCCTTAGAATGTTGTCCATATACAAAAGGGACCTCTTTCTGTTCTGAGTTCGGTATAAAGTTTGGTTGAAACAAAAATGGTTGAGAGCAACTTATGAAAATATTGCAGAAGGTGCATAACAAAAGTGTTCAGAAATCTAAAGTGAATATTTTTATATCATGGTCATATCTGTGAGAAAAAAATGAAAAGGTGAAGGACTTTTCTCTGCGTTTTAATATTTTAATAGTTGTATTTGGTTATTTCTCACTATCTAAGAAACCTGCATTGGGAGAAAAGGATGTGGAAACAGAGGTAGCTGTAACGGATCATATAGCAAGCCCAATTAGATGAGTACTCTGTCAAAGGTCATTGTTCATTGCTTCAGAGGGAGCAGGAAAAATAGGAATCAAACAATGATAAGCACTTCCGTGATCAGAAGCTAGGAAATAAGATGGTCTTCCAAGTCCGAATCATTAAGAAGCTGACATGCATACTGAAGAATGAAACAGCATATCGCCTGCAAAAATATTCTTTAAAATAGTCCTTATATTACAGAAATGTCTCCTCTCCTTTATTATCTTAAACATTATAAATGTTACAATAAATTCTGCACCCCAGTTTGTGCTGTGAGAAATGTTAAGTTATCCTTGTTCAAGAGTGGGACTAAATTCAGTATCATAACACACAACCAGTCTTTCTCCCCACCATTATATTCTTACTGCAACAAATTTGTCCTTCACTGGACTATCTGCTGAGCTGCTTCTGTATGTATGATGCTAGTGGAAATCTTTGCACTTCTTTTGTCTTGCTAAACAACCAGCACCCCCAGGTCCTTTTCTACTGGACAGTTTTCCAGCCACTCTTCCCCAAGCCTGTAGTGTTGCATGGGGTTGTTGTGACTGAAGTGCAGGACCCAGCACTTGGTCTCAAGAAACATTTGGATAAGATTTTGATTCTCTTGGGAGATAAAGACCTTCTTCAATCCTCCAGCCCAAAACAAGTGGAAATATATTTTTAAAAGTGTAGCCAACTGATCAGAAATTAATTTATTAACTTGTTTTTGCTACTTATTAAGGTCATCATTAAGCATAACTATTTACCTTTTTAAGTAACATTTTTATGGATTTAGTTTCTTCAGTACTTATTAAATATGGGGCAGATTAAAGTCTAATGAGAAGGAACCAGATTGTACAGAAACTTTTTATTTGTTTGTTAGGAACTGGCAGAGCCATTTATATACATTTTTATTTAAAAGTGTTGCAAAGCCATCTGGCAAATGCTGTTTGTTGTTTTCTAGGGCCACAAAGACCTTCCAGCTTTTGCACTCAGTTATCTCATTTGCAAAACTGTTAGGTAATTCTTCTGTGAGAGCAAATCTCTTTCCCTCTTGGCTTTTACTAGATGTTGAGATTAGAAGATTATTTTTACCAGGTATATATGGTGTGTTGTTTTTTTGTTTTTACAATACTACAAGTTGTTATCTGACCTTTTTACAGTTTTAGTTAAAAGCTGTATTTCATTCTGAAAGCATCTGGAACAAACATGAACATAATAAAAAGGAAGAGGACCAGTGGCAGAATTCAGGGATACATGCTTGACAGTTTGAAAAATGGTAAAAATGAACCTGGCTGCTGTGTTTCAAATAGACTGAGTGGAAGCAAAGAAGAAGTTAGGGACAACAGAGAGGGTGATAATATAATAAGGGGAGAAATGCTGAAGATGTTGCTAAGAGTTTTTGATGTCTATAGGAATAAAATCTACTTCACGTTTCAGAACAGTAAATAAATTTAAATGATAGAATATGTATTTCCTTTATTTGCTAAGTTTCCAGTTTATTATTGTTCATTGAGTTACAGCATCTCCCCAGAACTGTAGGATTATTCAGGTTGAAAGGGACCCCAGGACATCTCTAGTCAAATTCTCAAAGCACTGTTTAAATTGAATTCACACCATGTTGCTCAGGCTTTTGTCTAATGGAGTGTTGAAAACCTCCCAGGAGGAAGATTCAACAACCTCTTTGGGTATCCTGTTTCAGTGCTTAATTATCCCATTAGTGAATTTTAGTTTTTTTTCCCCTTACACCCTCTTGGAAACTCCCATTTCAATTTATGATATGTCGATGATTTTGTCTTGTTTGCATGCTGTACAACTTCAGCCAAAAGTCTGGCTATGCCTTCTTGTGGCAGCTTCCTCCTAGATACTGGAAGTTAGCTATTAAGTCTCCCCCACAAATCTTTCTCATCTCCACATTAATAATCCCATTGCCCTCTCCTCACACAGGTTGTGTGTTCTATCTTCTGACCACCTTTGTGGCCCTTTGCTGAACTTGTTCAAGTTTACCAGCATTTTTCTGGTACTGGGCAGCCCAGAGCTGGTCGCAGTGTTCCAGATACCATCTAAAGAGGGTAGAATAGAGGGAAGTAATAACTTCCCTTAATCTATTTCCTATGCTGCAGTCAGTCCCATCATCCATGCTGATGTAGAGCAGTTAGTCTGCTCCTTGTGTAGTACTTTACATCTTTTGAATTACATGAGGATCCTGTTGGGCCGTTTCTGTATCAGGTTTAGGAACCTCTGAAAGGCCCCCCTGCCCTCCAGGATGTCAAGTGCATCCCTCTCCCTGCCCAGTCTGACATAATCTGCAACCTTGTTGAGGGCCTGTTCTGTCTCCTCCTCCAGGTCACTGAGAAACAGATTAGGTTACAGAACAGACCCTTGCTACCCTGTAGGATAGAGGAACTGCACTTGTAACTGAATTTCACGTGGAGTGTGAAAAATTAACACTATTCTTTAAGCCTGTCTTTCCAGCCAGTTTCACTCCATTTAGTAGTTCATCTACTCCTTTCCCATCTAGTGTCATCTTGATTGTAATGTTAAAACTCAGGTACAATGATGCTGTGAGAGGCTGTGACAAAGTTTCTGCTGTAGTCAAGGTGTATAACATCTGCTGTTCTTACCCTTGGTAAATCCATGCTGGCTACTAGAAATCACTTCTCTTTTTTCACAGGCCGAGGAATGGTTAGTAAGAGGACTTGCGACATGTTTACCAAGGACTGAAGTGAAGCAGACTGGATTGTAACTCCCTGAATTGTCTTTGTTGCCTTTTTTAAAAATGGCTTCAACACTTGCCATACATCTTTCAGTAGTGATTATTACAGGCATGAGTAAACAGCCAGGAGTTGCTATTCATGTAATAAGCAAAATTAAGTTGGCATAGCTAATTAATATTCCTAATTTCTTATTAGGCTAACTAATAGAGCTGGAAACAACAGACAAACTCAAGGTTTGTTTATTTAAAAGTTTCTCTGATTGTATAAGCTGATTAGAAATTATTACTTCTTCATTTAAATATGACCTAGAGTCACAAAATTTTAGATCATAAAAAATGTTCTGTGCAACAGATATTCTACATTTTTATAAATTCATTGGTTTGTTTCAATGATTATATATGTGAAATAAAGGTATGCAACTGAATTTAAGTACATTCTGACATATCTGTTCTTGTTTTACTTTTTAAAAAATTATCTCAATTTGAAATGTTATTCCTACTAGATTTTATGCATAGATAAAATTGGCAGCACTGGAATACAAACTTTTTCCTTACCAATAAGGTATGAATAACATGAAAACATAAAGAGGTTGGACTACATTCACAAACCAATTTAAATTTGTACATTTGTCAGTGATAAAGTTATTCCCATTATCCCCTCTGAAACGGAAATCTTATCCTCAACTGTATCTGCCACTAGTAGAAGACAACAATAATTTTTTTCTAGGAACATCAGCAAATAAAATATTTGGAATGCTTTTTGCTATACCCACTTACTTAAGTAAACAAGTAAAGCCTACTCATGTAACAGCCAGTTTCACATACCTCAGATATGATATCTCTTAATGAATTAGCTCTGTTCAGGGATAAGTGACTGATTTCTATCTACCTCAGTTTCATGTGATGTAACTGCAATTTAAATGACTCAGATACTTTGTAAATAAATTAATCTGCAATGTGTACAACTCTAACCAACTCTATGGTGCAGTATTATTTTCCCCTCATAAGAAAACAGTATGTTTCATTATCTCGATGAGTATGTTAAGGAGAGTAAAAGAATAACAAATAAAAAAAAGTAATAACTGTAAGTTAGAGACATCTAAGTGAAAGGAAAAAACCTGTGATGCTAGGAGCCCTGAAACCAGCAAAACAAAGTTTGTAATTTGGACTCCGCTAACATACATAGTCATATGCGTGGCTAGCAAGATGAATACCAAAGTAACTGATGTGTATGGCCTCCTTGGAGAGAGAGGAATGTGGTAGACTCTGTGAATATTACAGAACATATGGTTAAAGGTTCTTTTCCTTACATGTGATTTAAAGATGATCAAAATAATCTTAAAAGTAGCTAGCTAGGAGTTAGATATTTCCTACAAATACCAAGCAGTAGATATTGAATTATATATCTGCCTTATCTGTCCTGGAGAAGCTCTGAATAGGAAAGATAACTTCCTCCTCCACAGTATAACCCTCCATCTGTAGTTGTTAGCCCCTCCAGTGAGTTTTCCTGCCCCTGCAAGGGCTTTAATGGTCCATGTAGTCAGGATCCAGGCCCAGTTCTGATATGGCTGAGCTGTGTAACCTTACTCAGGCTGCTGAAAAAGAGCTCTGAGAGAAGTCTACGGAGCGGTAAGAAAGGTAAAATTACAGAGAGAGGTAAGATGCTTTTGAGACAAGGCTCTTAGTAGCTCAGGAAGTCAAGAGAAGAAACAACAACAAAAGTAGGTATAAGATCCTATAGGGAAAATAAATACATGAAAAAAATGGGGACATTTGCTGAGCTGGTCAGTGTGGTGCAGGGCTTATCTGAAGTCATTGTCTGAACATCAGCCATAAGTTGCATTTCAGTTGGCAGTAAATGCAGCTTTGCAGGGTGGAGGGTCTGCTCCTAGGGTGCAGAGGCTGACTCTGACCCTGCTGACTGATCTTGCCTGCCCAAGCATGACTCCCTGGGTGCTGCCTCAGGGCTGGTGAGTGCATAGGCTCCTAGCCTGACAGCTAAACCCCAGCTGCCTTTTGTCTGACTGAGCCAAGAAACAATTGCTTTACACTTTGAAGGTGTACGTATACTGCTTGCAGAACCTCTGTATAGCGAGTTAAAGATTTCTGAAGAAGCAGACCTAGAAGAGGATCAATAATGACACTGGCTGCTGCTAAGTAATCCCTGAGTGTCTAATTTTATCAAACTGGTCAAGTAAATTGACATTAAGAGGAGTAGTTAATTCCAAAGGACAAGAAGAAGAAGAAATACACATATCATTATGATGTCTGGTACAAAAACAAGTTAAGGTTGTGGAGTTACTTAACACTTAGCTAAGAAAGTTTCAGTACTGAATATAATCTAGAACTGTCCTAATTGCCTTATTTTTATTGTTTGGTTTGCAATCAAGTACCTTCTGTTTTAAATAAAATTTGCAATAACTTTCTTGGCCTAAAATATCTGGTATTAAATGTGCATTTTGAAGACGAACAAAACTTGAGTTTTATGCTTCATATGTGGACATGTTCTGGCCATCTAGTTCCATTGCAGAGGCTATTCAAATACATGAGACCCATATGTGGCATCTCTAACCCTCAAAAATCAGTTTTACTTGAAAACTGTAACTGCTGTTTAAAATGTCACATGTATAAAAGTAATATCTGAAATAATATCTCAAAAAAACTTCTTCTGGACTGGTTTGTATAAAAAAAAATGTATGTTTTCCAATCAGTACTTTAAAATTCAGTTAAAGCTGGATGTGTGGTCTGCAGTCATTCTCAGGCATTTATATTCAGGTCCTTTGAAAAACTGCTCAGATATCTTGGAATGAATTCTGCAGATCTTCACTCTTTCAACATAACAAGCAGCCCAGGGCTGTGAACTGTGCAGTGATGGCTAGGAGCCTAATCTTTGGGCTTGGAATTGGCAGATTTAGCATTAGAGAATTTATCAGTTTCTCACAAGAAGTCTGTGGTAGAGGACAGAACCTATATCAGTTTCTCAAATTCCAGCCTAGCTTCCCTCTCTCGATAAGGTTCACCTTCTCCCCTATTACACAATACCTAATTCAAGCAGGCACATTCCCTCTTAATATGGAATTAACAGAGGTTATTCAGAGGTTCTATGCAACATGATTAACTTTATCTAATTTAGCTCATATTCTGTTTATTGTGTAAGCAGAAGTAAAATTGGCGTTTGTGGTATAACAGAAGGTACAGCATAGTATAAACAGCTTGCTCCTAGAACTGAAAGCGTTTTTCTTTGACCTGAAAAAGCAAACTTTTGTCAATGCTACCTGTTTCCTGTGTACTGTCATTTTAATAATGCATGAAAACATTCACACTTTGAAATACTGAATTAAAGGCAGCTGCAAGCATTCTTACACGTCTGAAGATTATAGTTTGCTGCCTGCATATACAATAATTATAGAATTTAAAATCTATATTAAAATGTTTGCTGTCCATTTGAGTATATTTAACATTTTTTCCATTTGTGTATGCATAGACAAAACAAAAATAGCTTTCTGTCATAATTCACCAAGGTTTAAGTACTGTTTCTTTCTGAAAGATAATTTGCCAGCAGTATCCAAGGAAACTTTCATGCTGCCACGATTTTTTTCATACAAAATCACTGTGATTGCGCTTGATTGGAACTCTCAAATGTTTTTAGAGATACTTTAAATGTATAATTTTAAGCTGCCAGGCAGTGTTTTTTTCCCATCTCCTTAAAGTTCTTCTGGGAAATATTTCTACAGTAATAAAATTCCACCTTTTCCCCAGATCTTGTAAATGATGAGTACACAAGCATGACACCAGGTTTGAAGTCAGACATCACAGTATTTGATTCATCTCTTGTTCAGTTCCTTAGTCTGGAATGATGGTGATGTTTTCTTCCCTTTCAGAAATCTGGTATGTGCTGTCATATTCACTCACAATTAATATATGTCTGTTACAGTCCAATGGCTTTTACAATTGCAAACCTTCGAATATTTCTTCAGCTTCTCCTAACCAGGTGTTGCCATGGCATCCAGTCTGGCAGGAAAAAGTAGCATAGTCTGCTCTTGACAACTATGTTGATAAGTATTAGTGCTTTGTCTTATAGCTCTAATAAATATACTTTTATTGCTAAAAACTGTGTGAGAAATTCGATCATTTCATTAGGGTTAAAAGACTGCACATAACTTGCTCAGAATCCTGTAAGTAATTTTACAGCTCTATACCTGTTGTTCGTATTTTCGAACAGTAAGCAGCCATTCATGGACAGGATGTGTTTTACTATACGCTAATCTAAAGTATCTGATATTCCGGTTAATTTTAAAGGCAAACAATAAATGAACATGAAAATTCATGAAAACAGCATGGTATAATCTCAGAGTTAAAATCCTAAATGGACATGAATGAAAGTAAGCTTGCTCCCACACTGGGCTAATACTAACACTTCAACTCCTAGAGAAGAGAGGACAGTGGCTGAGGCTATAAGGTGATTACTTTTTACTAACAGGAGTAAAAAGAAAGAAACAGAAGGGATGGAAATGTAAAGTAGGATATTATACTATTTTTCAGTGGAGCCCTAATCTACATTATCCCACCTGTGATTATCAGGCCAATTTGATATATGTACAAGAGGCTACTGGTCTGCATTTAGGATGTCTAGCTGTTGGATTACAAATGAATTACAAATTACAAAATACAGACAGGGTCATTAAACACATGGAAAAAGATCCTGCTTTGAGTAAACAAAAGCTTTGAAAATTACATATGCAAAGGCAAAGATATATGTATTTTGATGTATTCAGAAGAGTGGCACATTGTAAAGATGGCTCTGAGTAAATATGAGATTGTCTTTCAAATTACTGTCTTACATGACCAGTTAAATGAGTCAAGGCTACTGTGTGACAACTTAAATCTGCAACATTAGCTGCATACGTCTAAATATTAAATTATCATCTGATACAAAAACTATAACCCAATTTATATAAATGTATTCATTGTCATAAAATTCAGACATATTTCGTAATTTTTACTTCTATTACTCATGTAATGAATAATTTAAGATGGCATTGCCGTTTTTAGTCATGCTTTATAAATTTTTAGAATTTCTTTTTCTTTCCATTTATCATTCATAATTTCTGTTACTAGTGTAATTATTACATCATTTGAGCTTTTTTAGAGGAGTGTAAGCAAAAATTTAAGTCTAATGACTAGAGGAGAATATTTAAACACAGAATTGTATGCATTGACTAAAATTGTGCTACTGATACATTTAAAACTCAGCACTTCTAGATTCACTGTTGAATCATCCTTTTGGAAAGCCATGCAGTCATAAAGATTTATAGTTGGAGAGAAAGAAACTGCCATACAAAATGGAAAAACCCTAAATGAATAGAAATGAACATCCTTGAAAACAACTCTTAGATTGAAAAGGCATCATAATCTCAAAAAAAGGAAATGCTTATGAAGGGTTGTTTTCAAAGAAAGATTAGATACCTAATGCAAAATTTAGGTAGATATTAAGAGTCCATCTTCAAGAGTTTAATTCTTCTTTCTCTACTTTTTTCCCCTTTGGAGACATCAAAGCTTTTTACATGCTTTATTTGGACCTGAATTTCATTATAAATTGTAAGTCTTGTAACACTCACCATTCAGTCTGAACAATTGTTAATTTCATTTCCTCTGCAGTTAGATAGTGATTGATCAAGGGCAGGAGGAGTGGAGGAGAAGGGAGGTGGAGGACAAGCTTAAAAATATAATAACAAATTTAAATCCTATTTCTGATAGACTACAATTTAATGTTCCACTCTAGGCATCAAAACAGTTCACTTCCTTCTTAGAATTCTTTTTTCTCTCAGCATTGTAGTCACAAGTATTTTAGATGGTGAAATCTTTCAAACAAAAACTTGTTTTTGCACAAAGGGCCATCAGAGTCTGAAAATGTCTTTATATGAGCAATAAATAATATTAGCCGTTCTTCTATTCAGCATGACACTGTTGTCATGAAACAGAGTGGCTGGCTCCAATTCATTCTATATGAATGAACAACAGCAGAATAATGACAGCACACATGGTTATTCACAAGCACATGCACATCCATGACATCATCATTTTCTTTCAGTGATATAAGAGTTAAAGAAATGTAGAATAAAAATACAACCAGAGCTACACAATAACATGAAAATTAAATAGAAAAAAGTTTTAATTTTTTTGAATGATCATTTGTATGTGGTAGTCCTCTGATTAATAAGATAAATAACTAGAAGTTCAGAAGTACAGCAAAGGATATTAGATCCTTTTCTATTAGCTAAATTAGATAATGAGGCTGTGAAAATGAAGTTTTGCAAGATGTACATGAAGAGCTAAACCTAATCAGGCCCTAGAAGGATCATTTTTCTCCTGCAATTGTAACAAGGTTAGTATTTTTAATTATTCTTTTTGGTGGAACTTCTAAATTGTGGAGAGCAAAAAAGAACTTTCTTCATTATAAAAATATTCACAGATCCATGAACTCTTTAGGTTTATCCTTCAGCTAAGGTGGGATTTTCAAGGAACTAACAAGTAACACTTTTAATTCATTAAATGAGAAAATAGTTCAACTTCTTTTTAAAATAGACTATATAAGTTTTGAAAAGGAGCTTATCCTTCATCTTCTGTTGTGACTCAGAGAGAAGGTTTTGTGTCATTTTCTGTCGTTTGCAGGATTTCTCATCTTAGAAGAATTATTCACTGAAGATTTTGTTCTGCAACTTTTAGTCTATCTTATGCAAAGCTGTTCTTGAATCTTCACACAACAAGTGTAAAATCATTGAATTTTGTAATCTATTGACTCACAGTCTAATAAACTTAACTGAGGGTGTATGTGGTCAATTTTATTTTTGTCATAATTAAAATCAAAATTTAATGAAGAAATGCATGTCCCATATTTTCTTTTGCTCCAGATTGAGACTGGAATAACTGAATATTTTGTTCAATTGATAATATTCTCTCTTGGTATTATTAAATTCAATCAATACTACTGTTGCTTCTTATGTCTTCCACACTTGTAAGTCTGGGGGATAGAAATTTTGGGATGCAATTACTATTTTATTTTAAAATGGTGAAGACCATATTATTTAAGAGTTTTGAAATAAGAAACAGACTCTTGATTTTTTTGTCACATCAATCACATTTAAAATTACTAGAGGAAGTTATTTAAAGCTTCATGGAAATACACAGTCTTCTGAAATAAAGTTTATGTACTATAAAACTCATTTTAAAAGTAATGACAACAGAAAATTAACCATCCACTCATCCTTGTATAATCCTTTTCTCAGGTCTGGGTTTCTGAACACTGCCTTCTGTGTGCCTTGGGACAAGGAACAGGTTTATAAACTTTGGCCTGACTACAAACTACCCAGGGGACAACTAAGGCTTTTGATACTGTCCCTCACAGCATGCTTCTGGACAAGTTGTCCAACTGTGGGATCAGTGGATTTATGGTGCGCTAGGTGAAGAACTGGCTGAACAGCAGGACTCAAAGGGTTGTATTGAATGGGGCTACATCTGGCTAGTGACCAGCGGTGTTCCTCAGGGATTAATTCTAGGGCCACTTCTGTTCAATATTTTTATCAATGATCTGGATGCAGGAGTTGAATGTACCCTTAGTAAGTTTGCTGACAATACCAAACTGGGAGGTGCTGTGGACTCTCTGAAGGGACAGAAGGCCTTGCAACAGGATCTAGGTAGATTGGAGCATTGGGCTGTAATTTACGGAATGAAATTTAACAAGTACAAATGCTGGATCCTGCACTTGGGATGGAGTACTGCTGGACACAAGTATAGACTGGAAGAAGAGTGGCTGGAGAGCAGCCCTGCAGAAAGGAATTTCTCAATATGAGTCAGCAGTGTGCCCTGGCAGCCAAAAAGGCAAACCACATCCTGGGGTGTATCAAACACAGCATAACCAACTGGTCAAAAGAGGTGATTATCCCACTGTATTCAACATTGGTGCGGCCTTACCTTGAATATTGTGTGCAGTTCTGGGCCCCACAATTTAAGAAGGTCGCTAAGGTCCTTGAATGCGTCCAGAAGAGGACAACAAAGCTGGTGAAAGAGCTGGAAGGAATGTCCTGTGAGGAGCAGCTAAGGACTCTGGAAACTTTCGTTCTAATACTGTCAACTTAAATGTTTAATAAGAGATATACTTATCAATAAGTTTCTTGTTGAAAGTCTCTTTTAAAAAATACATTCTAAATTCTTGAATTTAGAGGACATTTTAACATTGTAAGAGAGTTATAATTTTATTTTATTTCAACTTTCTTTAAATCACCATTTCAGGTGTGTCATTTTTAGCAAAAAAAAATAAATGGTGTTGGAACATATTTATTGATCTAACATATCTTGTAGACCACATGTGCCTATTTGCAGGGTGTGACTTCTGTATTTATAACATGTTAGGGGAAAATACTGAGCTAGATCAGACAACCCAAGAGATTTGTCACCTGTCACCAGGTCCAATTAGTAACAAGGCTAAAAATGTACTCCCAGTAGGCACATGCACACAGAGCACACATATACACCACATATGTACATATACACACACTGGTAATAAAACATAAATAATTGCCTCAAAAGAGTAGTTGTTCCTGCTCTTATTTATCACGTGAAGGTTCACCAAAATTACCTACCCCGGGCCTCACCGAGCAGGATAGGACAGGTGTCCATTCCTCTGTCCGAAGTCCTCACTTTGGATTTTTGTCCTAGTTTCAGCCAGGATAGACCTGGTTTTCTTCACAGAAGCCAGTGTGAGGCTAAGTTTTGGATTTGGGATGAGAAACTGTTGATAACATGCTGATGTTTTGAGTTGTTGCTAAGTAGTCAAGGACAGTCCAGCTTCTCGTGCTGGCCTGCCAGCAAGGAGGCTGGGCGGGCACGGGGAGCTGGGAGGGGACACAGCCAGGACAGCTGACCCAGGCTGGCCAAAGAGATATTCCCTACCATACGACGTCATGCCCAGTACATAAACTGGAGTTGGCCTGGGGGCAGGAATCGCTACTTGGGGACGGGCTGTCGATCGCCGGGTGGAGAGCAATTGCTGCACTGGGCATCACTCGTTCTTGTACATTCCTTTGTTGGTATTATCATTGTGGTCATCATTGTTGTTTCCTTCTCTCTTGCTGTGCTATTAAACTGTTTTTATCTCAACTCACAAGGTTTTTTTCCCAATTGTCTCCCTCATCCCACTGGGGGAGGGGGAGTGAGCGAGTGGCTGCGTGGTGCTTAGTTGCCGGCTGGGGCTAAACCCCGACAGTCCTTTTTGGCGCCCAGCGTGAGGCACTGACAAAGCTATTGGAAAAGTTGCACAAGTCCTCAGCCTCTGGAGGCGACTCCTGTCGGGTGTGAAAGAAATGTGTACCTTCAAGGAAGATGTTCTATGTCACACAGGCAAGTGGACCATCATTACCATGTTTTTATTTTTTCAAAGTACTACATCTAGAAATGATGATGACAGATAAATAAAACACCAATGGAAAAAGAAAGGAGAAAGAAGGATCATGAGTAAAAAGAGATTACAAGAAAATTGAACAAAATAATTAAGAATAACTGAGAAAACAATAAAATAACAGTGAAAATGGAGAGGGAACAGGTCTCATTGCTATCCAGACAGAGGTATTATTGCTGGCTATCAAGGTCTTATGGACTCACTTCCGAAAGGCAGCAATCTCCTGTTTGCTCTTCTTAGGGAGGGCTTCAATCATAGCCCACTAGGTATCATATTGTGAAAATTTCCTTTTAAGAAACAATATTGAAATCATTCAAGAGCAAGCTCATTAACATTAAGTAGTATTTATTGATTCTTTCACTTATTTGGACAAAATACAATCTGAAAGAGTTTCTACTTGTACAGCACCTTACCTGGTCTTTGTATTTCATGTCAGACCTCTGCTCCCCTCTGTGACTTGAGACAAATAATCTATATTTTCTGTAGTCTGCTAACTGTAGTTCATCTTAGTCTAACTTCAAATCGAGAATTACTTTCCCCACATCTAGTCTCTAGCAGTTACTTCTAGAAGTTGCAAGAAATAGAAATGCCAGAATCTTCTTTCAATAGGAAACTTTGCTTGGTTTTAACCATATACTGTTTTTTTTTAAACAAAAAACCCAAAAACTTAATTTTCAGGGAAAGGGAAGTTTGAATAGATACTGACATCACGTCTTGTAATTTTTTCTTCACTAATTTGTGGCTACTTCTATTCATATTTTGTGGGGAAAAAAATAAAAATCAGATGAACAGCAATAGATTTCCACCAAGAAACAAAATTGAAAGGGACAATATTGCAAATGGTTGATCTCTGAAAGCAGGCAGTTTATTAACAGCTCAGTTGTCACTTTCTGATTGGACCTGTGTATCAGAGTAGTTCATGTAATTAATACACTCTCATTGTCTGATGAATAGAAAGCATCAAATTCTCAAAAGAATAAGAGTTGCAAACCATAGTAAAACAAAACAAAACAAAAAAATACTAATCTTGTTAAAATATTTTTTCATTTGCAAAATGAACCTGATATTTTTATCAGCACAAAAAGCCTATTCTAAATTTCACTGAAGCCAATAGAAAACCTTCCACTGATTTCAGTGAGCTTTAAAATTATTATAATCTTCTTACTAATATTCTTAACAATACTAGAAATTTATGACAATTAAAGATTAACTTAGCATTAAAAAAATAATAATATATAATCTGACAATGATAGATGAGAATTTTTTCCATTCTAGTTTACTTTATTTGTTTTATTTGGAGACATCACTATAAAGACAGGAAAAGTTGCAAACTGTAATGTCTTCCAGGCAAGTAACTAAATAAATATCCATCTTTATCTTAAAGTTGAGATGTGAGAGCAGTTTTTAATTTTTTTTCCCCACTGATTGAAAAGAGTCATTATTGTACTCTTATTTTTCTTCAGAACTATAAATCAGACTGGACTATTTCACATCACTGACGTTGATGACTTCACTATCATTATATTGGCCTAACGTCTTGTTGATGGAAGGAATCAAAACTGGGAAATCTAACCTGAATCATGAAGCAAAGACAAAAACTGGATCAAGGAAGAAACATGCTACAGATCCACAGCTACTTATAGACAACAATACTGTAAATGATTTGATAAAATTTTATATATTTATAACACAATTATAAATTGTACTATAGATGAAAAAAATTAGTCTGCAGTTAACATATACAAACCATCTGTACTTCAGGTAAAAGAAGAGTGGTCATAAATGAACTGCTAACTGCTAACTCCTGTCCATTACTTTCTGTATCCATGGTTATTCCCTCCTTTAGGAGGTTTCATGACCTATAAAATGTACCCAACCTGTGGGTGTGTAAAGATCCCAGCACTCAGTTTGCAGTATTCCTTAATACATAGAACATGGAGGTTTTATTTCCTAAGCTTCTTTATTACAGATTACTACAAGTTACTATTAGTAAATCCAGTATACTTATGATTAATTACAAAAAAGCAAGTATATATGTATTTCAATAGTAACTGCAATCAATAGTAGCAGCAACCAATAGTAGCAGCAACCAATAGTAGCAGCCAAGTACGTATTTCAATATTACAAAATACTGCAAGATAATCATCAGTAAAGCAGCAACTATACTTATGATTAACTACTTCTATGCATGCCTATGTACATATTATTCAAATTAGTACAGCTACAGAGATAATCAAACCACTCCCAGGAGTGGTTTAGGTCATGCAGAGACAAAATTAGAAAGGCAAAATCTCAGCTAGAACTCAATCTGGCCATGGTCATAAGGGACAACAAAAAATGTTTTTACAAATATATTAACAACAAAAAGAGAACCAAGATGTGATGCCCATCTACAAGAAGGGACGGAAAGAGTATTTGGGGAACTACAGGCCTTTCAGCCTGTCCTCGGTACGGGGAAGATTATAGAGAGGTTCATCTTGAGGATGCTCACAGGGCATGTGAAGGACAACCAAGGGATAAGGCCCAGCCAGCATAGGTTCATGAAAGGTAGGTCCTGCATGACCCACCCGATCTCCTTCTATGACCAGGTGACCCACCTAGTGGATGAGGGAAATGCTGTGAATGTTGTCTACCAGGACTTTACTAAAGCCTTTGACAGCATCTCCTACAGCATTCTCCTGGAGAAACTGGCACCTCGGTGGCTTAGACAGGTTTAGTCTTCACTGGGTAAAGAACTGTCTGGACGGCTGACCTCAGAGAGTTGTGGTGAATGGCGTTAAATCCTGTTGCTGGCCGGTTACAAGTGGTGTTCCCCAGGGCTCGGTCTTGGGGCCAGTCTTGTTTAATATCTTTATTGATGATCTGGATGAGGGGATCAAGTGCTCCCTCAGTAAGTTTGCAGATGACACCAAGCTGGGTGGGAGTGTTGATCTGCTGGAGGGTAGGAGGGCTCTGCAGAGGGATCTGGACAGGCTGGATTAGTGGGCTGAGATCAACTTTATGAGGTTGAATAAGGCCAAGTGCAGGGTCCTGCACTTGGGTCACAACAAACCCATGCAATGCTACAGGCTTGGGGAGGAGTGGCTGGAGAACTGCCCAGTAGAAAAGGACCTGGGGTGCTGTCTGACAGCCGGCTGAAGATGAGCCAGCAGTGTGCCCAGGTGGCCAAGAAGGCCAACAACATCCTGGCCTGTATCAATTGTGTGTCCAGTAGGAGTAGGGGAGTGATTGTGCCCCTGTACTCGGCGCTGGTAAAGCCACACCTTGAATCCTGTGTTCAGTTTTGGACCCCTCACTACAAGGAGGACGTTGAAGTGCTGGAGCGTGTCCAGAGAAGGGCAA
>NW_010531316.1:0-39503 GCF_000687285.1 Phaethon lepturus | reverse complement strand
AGTGGTGTTCCCCAGGGCTCGGTCTTGGGGCCAGTCTTGTTTAATATCTTTATTGATGATCTGGATGAGGGGATCAAGTGCTCCCTCAGTAAGTTTGCAGATGACACCAAGCTGGGTGGGAGTGTTGATCTGCTGGAGGGTAGGAGGGCTCTGCAGAGGGATCTGGACAGGCTGGATTAGTGGGCTGAGATCAACTTTATGAGGTTGAATAAGGCCAAGTGCAGGGTCCTGCACTTGGGTCACAACAAACCCATGCAATGCTACAGGCTTGGGGAGGAGTGGCTGGAGAACTGCCCAGTAGAAAAGGACCTGGGGTGCTGTCTGACAGCCGGCTGAAGATGAGCCAGCAGTGTGCCCAGGTGGCCAAGAAGGCCAACAACATCCTGGCCTGTATCAATTGTGTGTCCAGTAGGAGTAGGGGAGTGATTGTGCCCCTGTACTCGGCGCTGGTAAAGCCACACCTTGAATCCTGTGTTCAGTTTTGGACCCCTCACTACAAGGAGGACGTTGAAGTGCTGGAGCGTGTCCAGAGAAGGGCAAGAAAGCTGGTGAGGGCTCTGGAGAACTAGTCTTATGAGGTGTGGCTGAGGGAACTGGGGTTGCTTATTCTGGAGAAGAGGAGGCTGAGGGGAGACCTCATCACTCTCTACAACTACCTGAAAGGGGGTTATAGTGAGGTGGGTGTTAGTCTCTTCTCCCAAATAAGTAGCGATAGGATGAGAGGAAATGGCCTCAAGTTGTGCCAGTGGAGGTTTAGACTAGATATTAGGAAAAATGTCTTTACTGAGAGAGTGGTCAAGCATTGAAACAGGTTTCCCAGGGAGGTGGTGGAGTCACCATCTCTGGAAGTATTCAAAAAATGTGTAGACATGGCACCTTGGGACATGGTTTAGTGGGCACAGTGGTATTGGGTTGATGGTTGGACCTGATGATCTTAAAGGTCTTTTCCAATCTTAATGATTCTGTGATTCTGTCAGTGCAACCTCAAAATCGCTCCCAGAAGTGAAGCCTCAAAATGCCTCCCTGGAGTTGGACCAATCAACGATGGACAAAGTCTCACTTCAAAGATGATCCACTACATAAAAATTGGATTCAGCCACATCTCCCTGGTGAGGGTCCAATCTGTCTAGATCTTCTAGAAAAGTTGTTGCAGAGGGAGTTCTCAAAGAGGGAGAGGCTTCATTTTCAGCAGAAAACAAGTCATTCTCTATCACAGAGACATAAAGGGATGTAGGAGATTACCATCTGGAGCAGCCAATGGATGTTGCTAATTTATATTTTTCATTTGGACAGGCAATAGATGATGTTTTCAATTCTCTCAGACTAATTTTTACCTTTCCAAACTATTTTTCTGTTATTTCAGCTAGAATAGCCAATAGCAGTTGTCAATTCCCACTTTCTCAAGATGTTTTCAACCTTTTCCAGGTTATTTTTCATCTTTCCAGATGATAACACTTCAGAAGGGCCTGTTGTGATAGGACAAGGGGTAATGGTTTTAAAGTAAAAGAAGATAGGTTTTGACTAGATATAATTTTTTACAATGAGACTGATGAAACATTGGAACAGGTTGCCCAGCGAGGTGCTAGATGCCCCATCCCTGTCAACATTCAAGGTCAGGTTGGATGTGGTCTGAGCAACCTGATCTAGTTGTAGATGTCCCTGCTCATTGCAGTGGGGATTGGACTAGATTTAAAAGTCCCTACCAACCCAAACTATTCTATGATTCTATGATACCCAGTGTTTTCCCACACTCATTTTGAAAAAGTTCTTTATTGTCTAGTCTAAATCTACCCTTTTTTACTTTAAAACCACTACTCCTTGAAGTACTGGAAGGTTGCAAGAAGGTCTTCCCGGAGCATTCTCTTCTCCAGGCTGAACAACCCCAACTATCTCAGCCTGTCCTCATAGGAGAGGTGCTCCATTGTGCTGATATTTTTTGTGGCCCTCCTCTGGACCCACTCCAGCAGATTTGCATCTTTCCTGTGCTGAGGGCTCCAGAGCTGGGCACAGTACTCCAGGTATGGTCTCACCAGAGCACAGTAGAGGGGTAGAGTCACCTCCCTCAACCTGCTGGTCACACTTCTTTGAATGCAACCCAGGATACTGTTGGCCTTCTGGCCTGCGAGTACACATTGCTGGCTCATGTCCAGCTTCTCATCCACCAGTACCCCCAAGTCCTTCTTGGCAGGGCTGCTCTCAACCCCTTCATCTCCCAGCCTGTATTGATACTGGGGGTTGCCCTGTCCCAGGTGCAGGACCCTGCACTTGGCCTTGTTGATCCTCATGGACCCACATGGGTCTGTTTCTTAAGCTTGTCCAGGCACCTCTGTATGGCATCCTGTCCCTCAGGCATGTCAACTACACCACTCAGCTTGGTGTCATCTGCAAACTTGCTGAGTGTGCACTTGATCCCACTATGTCACTGATGAAGATATTAAAGAGAACTCTTCCCAGTACGGACCCCTGAGGGCCACCACTTGTCATCGATCTTCATCCAGACATTGAGCCATTGACCGTTACCTTCTGGAAGTGACCATCCAGCCACTTCCAGATTATCCTTACTCACATATTGGTGTCCCCTTCTAGAAAGCCTGAGACTTGCGAGGAACGACTTCCCTTTGTAAAAGTCATGTTCCTTTCCCGAATGATATTTTATTTATACAGCCATGTAGCAATTTTTTTTCTTTATATTTTACCACAAATAAATGATACCAAACCACAAGTCAGTAATACTTAGTTATCTCAGCTTTGCAGAAATAGAGCCATTTTCACCACATATCTCACTGTATGTTCTCAAAAAAGCCCTCAAAACAATAGTATTAAGGTTGATCTAGAGATAAAACTTGAAAACAAGTTGATTTTTTATGTTCATATAGAGATAGGATGTAACTTGTTTGTCTATAGAAGGATATATACATACTTTGGAGAGTGTTCGCTATTCATTTTATAGGTTAATGAACATCTCTGAGAACTTTGCATGCTAGTATAATTGTATCTGCTACCACTTACTTGAGGAGAGGTTGTTTACTTTCATGACAGACTTTGCCTCAGGATATTCTACTCTTAAAACCCTATCTTGACTTTGCTTCAATGAGCTTTGTTTCTCAAAAAGTCATAGGGTGTTGCAAAACTGTGTCTTGCACACAAACGCACATCTGAAGACCACACTAATGTGATGAACAGTTTTGATTTTAAGCATTTAGGTGTTATATTGCTGAAATCTAATACCATTACAGTAAAAACAAACAAACAAAAAAACATATTGGTTCATGAGGACTTATATTTACTTAGGCATTTATATACACAACACTACCAAGATAAAATAAAATAAAAAAAAAAAGTTTTTTTAAAAATCAATCATTAATGTATTTGATCTCACAATGTACCTGTGTGGTACAAATTTCTATTATAAACTGAGAGACAGAAGAATGACAGTTACAGGACTACAAGTAGAAACTTAAGCCCAACTTGTGTCAAACTCTTTAACCACACAAAATTTTGCAAAGGTTGTTTCATGGCCAGTTGCCAGATACCTTGGTCAACTTTACTGTTGGATTTGTATTTACTATCAGAGATACACTGCATGTGTGCACATTTTTCCCTTTTTTTCCTTCCCCCACCCCCCTCCCCAGGTGTGGTTGGAAAGTACAAATCAAAGTATGAGCTTATGGTCATCCTTTTAATGTACGACCAGATATGTTTGTGCCATTTTCAGTTAGATCACTTGGTCTTGGAGTCACTGGTAGAAACGTCTTATTCTGGAGCATGATCAGACTGAGTCTATACCCAGCTTAATTTCATCTGTCCTCATACAGCATGTTGCCCAAGTCATAAATATTCTACAGATGTTATAATGGGTTTGTGATGTTTAGTCAGAGAACACAGCTGACTTCATCAACTACTGTTCAAAGCTCTTAAACACAATGTAGACACTGTTTCAATGCCTTTGCTTTGGCAATAACTTAGACAATGGCAAAGGCAAAATCATAAGACACATATGATTTTGTAGTTTGTATTAGTATTTCTGTCATCCCAGTCTTCTAGATTAGGTAATTCTTCCTGCAATAATTTCTTTTCCTCCATAATATTGGTTATATCTAACAATTTTCTATCATACCCAACCTCAAATCTCACTTATCTAGTTTATACTCATAGGACAATGATGAATACAATTAATAGTTGAGCAGCATTTCCTGAACAACAGTGAACCCCAGGGATCGCAATTAAATGTTGAAGATGTCTACATTTGACAATATCTCCTTTTGTAATATAAATCAATGAAACCTTACCTGAATTAGCTAAGTTAAAAATTAACATCTTCATTTCTGAACCATGACCACTCTCACAGATAGGAAGCATCAAGCTTTGTTGGGATAATATTCAATCATGACTTTTCAGCATTTATCTGTGGTACTTCTTTAACAAAAATAATGTATCTTCCTAGAAAATGTAGTTATAGACTAGGCAGTATTTTGCCATTGTAAGTGTTTTACAATTCACTTAATTAGTGCTCAGTTTTCACTCCATTTTGACTAAAATTTTCCCCTAGTGTTCTTATGTTCAGTGACCTTACCTTCACAGTATGTTGATGGGCTGCTTGTATTCTTCATGGTACACGTATTTTGACAACGCTGGTGATATTAATTGGTCTCTCAGGAGCTTTCCATAATAAATCTATCTCACTGGCAGTCAGAAGTACATATGAACTCTCTGCCTTCCTTATCTTCATTGTTCAGCAGAGTCATACAAAGGAGGATGTAAGGGAACATGGCAAATGTGGTATCAATTATTCCTCCTTTACACTTTACTATTTAGAAAGTATGAAAACAACAATCATGATCAGAGAAGGTTGTATGACCTCTGCAGGTCCCTTGAAACCTCTGGAAAAGAACAAAAAGTTCTCTGAGAACACATACAGTTCCTTCAAAGAACCTCAACCAAACACCACTATATAGTGTGGGTCCAGTACCAAAGTATATTAGGTATTTTGTCATATTCCATATTTAAAAGTGGGAATTATCACTTCTGAGATCATCAGTTTCTCTGAAACCACTTGGAGAAAGTATTTGTTAAAAGTAGGGAAAAATATTGGGATCTTGGCATAGGCTAATACTCACACAGGGATTTAAATCTCACTTAAGGATTGCCAGTAGCCATTTGGTGGTGATGAGAGTCTGTTGCAAGGGTCCTTCCAGTGGCATCTTCAGCTGTATCGACAGAGATTATTTAAGTCACTGTTTTGCTTGAATCACTATTTTTGTTTAGTTTTTGTGATCCAGCTAGCCATGGTCCTATATGTCAACCACCACACATGCATAATTCGTAGGTATTGGTGCAACTTAACTGCATATGAAACAACTCTGTCTTAACTACTTGCAAAAGACTCTTATGTGACCTTTCCTGCAGGAACAGCTTCAACTGACTATTTACAAATTTATTATTTATGCATAAACTGATCACCTTTGCAAAAAGGACACTTTGGGACATGCTGTCCAATGTCAATCAACACATTAAGAAATATCAACTGGACTAGATATGTCAATTCTAGAATAATTCCAGATTCCCACCTGCAATAATCAGTCAAATACTGGAGTGAAGTGTGTTTTTCATTATGGACAGTTTGTGAACAATTTGTTGTGGATATTATTATTGCTGTCCTGAAAGTGCCATGCTTATTGAAGCTATGATAATATCTTACTTCTCTTTCCAGATTACATTAAGTTGATCAAGCACGGATTAAATTTTGGCTCTATTTTGATATAGTGAAATTTCAAAGCATTAATTTTAAAAGTGCAAATATTACAAGCATAGAATCTAACTTTCACTTTTGACAAATACCATGACTTCAAGCTTCCACTTTACTTTTGGCTGGATTAATTTGCACATTCTGAAGGACCACACAAGTATGTGCAAGGAGATCACTTGCACAGTGAAATCAATGCCGATCTAGTATAAAATGTGTGAAAATAGAAAAAGAAAATGCTTCTGGTTTTCCCTTCAGAATCTTAAAAAATTTTTTTTTTTATTAGAAAAAGCAAGAATTGTGAACTGGCTATGAATGAATTACCAGTGTTTAACAAAGTTCAGAGAACATTACTTTATGCTTATTAATATAGAAGGATATTATTCATTAATATTTTAGTGCATAATTAACTCTTTAATTTATTATTATGTATAAGTGGATTCATAATGCAGGAATTATTAAAAAGAGCAATTGAAAGAAAACAGACTGTAACGATGACTATGGGATTTTTACGTTCTATATTATCAAAGCTTACTTTAAACATTTATAATTACATATCAATGATCAAACTTGAAATAATTATGAACTAGTAATGCTCCATATCTTATCATCTTCTGGCACAATATAAGGGCTAGGTATGTGCAGTAAATCTTTTCAGACAATCCTAAGAGCACTTTCAAATGAATCAGGAAGTCCCAGTAATGCTGAAATGCATCAGATCTCTCTTAAAGGAAAAGAATCAGAAAGAATCAGAATTATTAAAATGCAAGGACTTAGAACTTCTCTCTCTCTCCTTTTTTTTTTAATATGATCAGTCCCAATGAAGGGAATAGGTTCATGTGTGCCTACACATGTGTTGATGTGTTTTCAGATTCAGAGTATAAATCTATTCTTCAAGAGACACTTCTAACATGCAAGCCATAAACCTAAACAAAGCAAAAGCAAAGTTTACTAACTGTTATTCTATATTCAGATCTTCTTTAAACAAATACTTTATTCTGATAGAAATGTTGGGGGTTTTCCTTTTCTTTTTTTAAAGTACATTTAAGGTGGGTAGAAAAGGAACTACTGGGTTTTTTTGTTTGTATCCACATCTCATTGTCTTTCAATACAATATGGTATGATCCAGGTTCTAGTTGTATTTTCTGAGTGTTTTTTTATCACCCATATTTCATGTGCAGAGATTGTGGGGTTTTTTTCTACAGATTTACCTAAAAAGACTTATTTTGTTCATGTTAGCCTCAGGAAATAAGAAAATGAGACAGGACAGCAGGCACCAAAAACCCCATCTGAAGGCCATTCTTTCAATTCAGCAATCTTTACTTGTATTTTATGAAAATTTCAGGTGTAAATAGTGCAGTGTAGAAAAAGTCTAAGGCATACATGCCGTGTCTTTGATGTACTATGACTGTCACTATACGAGAGGATAATGAGAGTTTATTGTGAATCTGAAGCTGTGTTTTAGTTTGTCCTGATACTTCCCAAAAGGTCTCCTACTGTCCCCTGAAGATGCAATAACATTTTTTTGGAGAGGTCGTTATGCCTCCTGCTTAAGCAAGAAGCACATGTAGTTTTAGGCTGTCTTCTTTTCAGTTTCCATGACCTAATCAATATCAGCTTTACCAGTGTCAAAATTTTATTCTTACATTTGTTCCTAGTAAGTATATTCAAACACGTATGTACTCAGGAGGTTTATGAAAGGTCTGTACTGCCGCCCATTAACTTGAGCAAGTATGTGTATTCTTGCATCACTCAGTGGGGTTGAGACCGTGTAACTACGTCACTCTGACCATGTGTAAAGATCAGAGCTGCATCCCCTTCCAATATCAGGATTTGCAGTTGTTTCACCTGCCCAATTTTTATCCGTAACATAATGTTCTAATCTCTTCTGCTATATGTCTCTGTTCATACACTCATGACTTAAAGCTAGCATAGCCAGCAACTGACAGATTCCTGTAAGCAGCATTTTTCTAGTGGCATGAAATTCCTCTCTGGTTCCTAAATTAATATTATAAGGTGACATTTTTACAGAGAATTAGTGGGGAAAAGGAAGATTAAGCCCTAATTTCTATCTGCTGATTCTGTGTTCAGGAATGGATTTTGGGATAACAATATAAATTAGTAACTTTCAGGACAGTAAAAAATTTATGACTGTCACAAGACTGGGGGAGTATCTTCTGAGTCTAAAAAAAATAATAATCTGTTAACATTCCCATCTGTGTGGATATATATAAAAGAACTATTTGTAAATTTCTCTCTACAGATTATAAAATAATCTTAGGAAGATTTGTCATCCTGAATGAAAATTAACTTTTGTGAATACTCCTCTAATTTCTTAATGGCACAGAATACCACAGGAAGTGATGCTAATGTGTTAGGACTGATATCTAAGACCACCCATGTCACTAGTGGGTAGAGTGATGTTGGAGATACTTTCCAGGAGTGTCCCTGTGTTTGTGAAAGAACAGGTGTCTGTTGGGAACACAATAAGAAAGTTAGTGTGATGGGCAAATATGTATCTTTCTATTTAAAAAAAAAGTGCTGTTTAGCCACATAGAGTTGTATTTTAATAAGGTGTCCTCTGAATTTACAGTAATTTCCACAGTTGCAAACATCTCCTGAAATGTCATTTCCACATTTCTAAAGTGACATTGTAATTTTAAATAAAATAAAAATAGAATAAAATAAATAAATAAATAAATAAATGTGCTATATGAGAAATCTAGGTCCTATCAAATTCAGTACTAGCTTTGTAATTTACTTCAATGACAGTTGAATTATACCATATAGAAAGAAATTTTCAAAGGAATGGAATTCTTATCCCCCTTTTTTTTTCTGTAGCATTGTGTGATATTGCTATGCATACTTAAATGTTTGATGTATTCCGCCAGATGGTTGGACATATTGCAGTCATGAGTACAGGGCTTTGTCTTGTACCTATCTGTTTTTTAAACATTGAACATCTGCACTACAGCAAGAATGAGTAAGGGTACATCTGAAAAAACACTGTGAACTGCATAGCTCAGATATTTTTTTCCTGTTTCATTAAAACCTGTTTTAATTTAGGCATAGCTTGAATACTTTTTAAAATGTAGAATAAGTATGTTTCAGGAATTTAAAGCCAATACAGTTATTAGTTGGTACGCTATTTAAACAAAAACAAAATTAGAAATTACCAGTTTAAAATTATCTTCTGTACTCCTGTAACTCAAAGATGGCATTTAAAATATGAGTCCTTAGTAGGAAAAGTACAAAAGCCATCTTGTTAAGAAAATCAGCTACTGCATATGAATGGGGATATTATTCAACATAAAATCACAAGGCCTTTCAGCACATGAATTTAATGTGCATGTGCAGCAATCTTTCTGACACTATAAAGCTTCAGAGGATCCATTACTGTCTTCTAGTTTACAATCAGTGCACTAACAAGTTTCATGATAGACAGAGACATTACACACTCTATTGTGTC
Organism: Phaethon lepturus; assembly: GCF_000687285.1. Lineage (NCBI taxonomy): Eukaryota > Metazoa > Chordata > Aves > Phaethontiformes > Phaethontidae > Phaethon > Phaethon lepturus. Next base: position 30,291 of record NW_010531316.1, on the reverse strand, counting down.
GATGATATTACTTCAGAGACAGAGAAATTAAACAAAAGATGTGAAATAGGAAAAAGGTATTAACATGTAACAAAGTTGTTTAAAATATTACAATACACTTGATATTATATAACACAAGACAGTGACTGTGTCATTTGAATAAAGAAACCAAAATAATAGTTTAGGTTCAGTTCTTTATAATTATTATTTAAGCCATTGCTGCTGTAAATTACCTTGAGGAACAGCATTGCTGAAGCACACTCTTGGAAAGCAGAAAAGTGACTTATCAAAAAGCAACCTTTTTGAAAATATACCTGAGGACTAAGGAAGACCTTTCATACCTTTTCAACACCAGTTTCTTCTGAGCTCTTTCTGAGCCCTATTAGTGACAGAATCATGCTGTCAGGAAACATGTATTTTGATTTTAGTTTTATGTTTTGTTGTGGTTTTACTTAAGCAGACAGTAAAATAAGTAAAGGCACACTTGGTAACAATCCATTTGCTTTAAGACCTTCATAGGCAACTCTTGTTGGTATCTACAGGGCAACTCATATAGATAAAGTATAGGACCTACAAACTTGTCTTTTTGTAAGGTAAGGCAGATCCATGTTAGTCTGTTTCTAACAATCTAAACTGCCATGCTGAAGTTAAAGGACCAAATTCTTGCTCCATGTAACAAATCAGAGTATTCAATGGTGTAAAAATAGGTGACTAATTTCATCTGAGATTCCCTCAAGAATCCCACTTGGCTTTCACAAGATGGACTTCTCTTCCATGTCCCATGTCATATCCTTCAGGACCATGCAGAGGCTCTTCATGTTCCAAAGTCTATGAAACAGCAGCAAACACCTATATTTTAGCAAGTGTAAATACATGGAAAGAAAGGAAGGGAAACACTCCTAATGACAGCAGCAAGACTAATCCTTCATAAATGGACCTAGAAGTTAAGAGTTGCTGTATAAATTGATAATCTTCCAGTTTATCGAGGCCAAATTTGCAAGTCCAAGTAACTGACTCTGCAGACTGAACACACCGCAGCTTTTTCCCTACTCCCAGTCTGTGGTAAGAGAAGGGTTCTTTTGGGTTTTTTCTTCCCATAGTCTCGAAAGTTAGTTCACTATCTATCTAAAGAAAGCAGGATTCATTCAAAGAGTGTAAATTAACTTGTGCAGTCTACCATGATTGTCTGTCTTGTACAAAGCAATAATCTCCTATAATGAATTATTATGGTACTCCGAGGCCCAAAATACACTTCAAGAGATCAATTTCAGTAACTTGCAGACCTGGATCAGATTGCACATCTCCTTACTGAGCTACACTGCCCATCCCTTTGGTTTATTTTAAAAGATGTATATTTACCAAAAGAAGAGAGTTTTTTCATATTTTGATACTTTAATAAGCCTCAAAAGCAAGAAGCTGGCAAAACATCAGGATCAGCATGATTTTATGAATTTTGCACAGATGTTCATAAAATTAATGTAATCTCTATAGTTGCACTTATGATTTGGACATTCACAGAAGGATATTGACTTTAATTACAAAACTCATCTGAATACCAATGAAGGTGTCTTTATTACTGTGTAAGTACAATCTATATCTTTTGGAATATTGGCACATTTCGCAGTAGGATAAAATCCTGTAATGCTATTCAGTGAGTTTGGAGAAGCAATAGTGTGTCAATTTTAGGAAAAAAAAGACCCAACATCTATGCAGGAGCAACTTTAATTTTCTTGCATCATGACAAAAAAATCAAGTTCAGTCCAGCTCCATAACAATAGATTTTTTGTTGTCTGCCAGATGGATGACTGATATGAACAGGCCAAGCATGACATTTGTTAATGACATTTCCTTCAAATGTGTCAAAATACTTAAAGTCTCATCCCATTTAATTGAAAACAGCATAAATTTCCATGTTTTGTTCTTGAAGAAAGGACCCCCAATTTTACGCATTTGGAACAATGAAGTCCCCAGTAATTACAGTTTTCCTTCCTTCCTTCCTTCCTTCCTTCCTTCCTTCCTTCCTTCCTTCCTTCCTTCCTTCCTTCCTTCCTTCCTTCCTTCCTTCCTTCCTTCCTTCCTTCCTTCCTTCCTTCCTTCCTTCCTTCCTTCCTTCCTTCCTTCCTTCCTTCCTTCCTTCCTTCCTTCCTTCCTTCCTTCCTTCCTTCCTTCCTTCCTTCCCTCTCTCCCTCTCTCCCTCCCTTCCTTTTCTCCTCTTCTCTTTCCTTCCTCTCTTTCCTTCCCTCCTTCCTTCCTTCCTTCCTTCTATCAATCCTGTCTCTGTTGCTAAGGTTATTTGTGGTGAATCACTCATAACTCTAGATGCTGCCAGTCCATTTGCCTCTTTCAGAATCAGCTGCTGTTATTGCTTTGCTCCTGATCTGGTATTGGAAGGCAACAAATTAAGTTTAGAATAATTATGACCTGTGGATTATAAATTGATTTGCTGACAATTTCTTATCAGTCTCTGAAGCACAGTTTTTGCAAGCTTGCAGTTGCACAGTTTATACTAAGATCCTACCTGTTTGGCCATGAAAGCATTTGTGAAACTGCAGAATGGAAGATAAATGCTACTGGGCAACCAGGAGCCATTAAGACCTACAGCAGTTAAGATACCCACTTCCTTACAATGCCTGGTTGGAGCATATAACAAACACAGCTTGCTTTCATACTGAGAGTTCCCTGTAATAGGTAAATCACTGTGATAACACAACAGAAAAAGCAGAGAAGTTAGGAAGTCCAATGTGGTTGGTAATTACTACAATTATTCAAAATCTTTGTTTCTGGAAATGTGGATTTTGATCATATATCTTAGATCACATATAATAATATATACTGATCATATACCTTAGATAGCATATAAGAAAAAACACATTTATTTCTTTTACTCTCCAATTTTTTGTTGTATTATTCTCTTTTGTCTTTTGAGAATGTTTTAAGAATTTCACACATGGAGGTTGGAAACTTCCCATGATGCTTTGATTATATAAAAACTGCTTTAGTTCCCATTGTAATGAGTAGGAGTTATGTTTTAATACTTCAAGGGAAAATGTAGCTGCTCACTTTCCTTACCTCTGGCACATTTCTAATTCAAGCACACATTATAAAAGGAAATTCTCTCCCCTGTTTTCATCAAAACCTGAATGTTTTATTTTATCTTTGTATTAATGATGATGTCTCATGGCTCGTTTGTTCACAGTAATAGAGCTTTACTCTTCATTGTTAAGGAATTCAGAAGCATTTAGTTCTGTGGGTTAGCAGAATGATTTCCCTACCTTTTTTTTTCTTCTTAATTTGAATATGTATTTTACGATTTGTCTTACTGTTATAACCGCAGAAGCAATCTATCTACAGTGATCAGCTTTTAAACTGCCAGTATAAACAGCTTCCTTTATGATACGTTTGAACTGACTTACCATCCTGCTGACCTATCTTGTTGAGTCATAGTCCAATAAGGAAAAATCCAACAAAGTATTGTGATAACATTTTGCCCTTTCAAAAGAATCTGCTCCTCACCAGTACTTACTGTATACTTTCATTTTGCCAGTAGAATTAAAAAATAGAAAAATATTGCTGCTCTTTACTTCTTTTGTTCAAAATCATAGTATCATCAGGAAATACAATACTTAATATGATTGAATGAGTCAGAGGCAAGAATGAATGTGTGAAAAAATAGTGCTGGCCAGATATTTCTTTGCAAAGCCACCTTAATTAAGTAGAGTGAGATGGGATGTTTTTCTGTGTGCATGAGTGTTTGTATCTGTAAACTGGAAATTAATCCTAAATCTCCAGTTTCACATTATAAACTCCAAGCTAACTCCTTTTTCCTGCTTTTAGTAGACCAAACCATCATGGATGAGTGATATATAACCATGAAAGACAATTACCTTATTTATGCGTATGTATAAAAACACCAATTATTTGAAGGAAAAAAAAAAAAATGACCCAGAGTTGTATTTCAGAATCACATCATATGGTACTTCTACTAACCATGCACACTGCCAAAGGCATGTGACATTATTAGGGGTGAAAAATGTTTCAGAGGAAAAGGTGAACCACAGAGAAAATTAAAGTTTGAGAAGCTAAGGGAAGGTTAGAAGTGTGTTTTATCTTTTCATTTAATAGGTTGTTAAAAAGTTTAAAAGTGTGAGGCAAATCCAGATAGAGAACATTAGTTTCCTAACGTAAAATTAAGATGGACTAACAGCAACTTCTGTAGCTGACTGTGGCACACTTGTTTTGGTGTCATTCTGCATAGATTCTTATGACAGTGTTGGGGTTTTTTTTGTGCTTGGCCCTGTTTACCTGTCTATCATTCTTCTGAAGAGCAGAGCACTGGAATATAAAATCACATTTATGAAGAGACAAATTATGTTGGTTTTTTTTTTCTCACAGAGTCCGCAGAGAGATTTACAGCCCAGCATCCATGAAAGAAATGTTAAGTCCACAAACATTTAACTATTGATATGGCAAGTTGTTTATGTCTGTTAAAAAAAAAAGTATAATATTTATTAGTAATTTCGGAAAAAACTCAACCTACTCTTCTAAATACTCTTTCACAGGGAAAATGCCTGACACAGTAGGAACCTGTAGTGGATTGAGAAAGAAATTAAGTTCTCTGCAAAGACTAAAATAAAGAATGATCAAATTCACATTAATTGCACCAGAAAGCATATTCTGAGTTTAATATCCAAGCCTATAGGAAGTCCCATATCTTGGAGCTGTGAGTGCTGGGACTGAAACAAAACAAAACATGTGATGGAAGATCTCAGAACAGTAATCTTTGAGAAAGAAAGTGTTGACATGAATGTGTACACAGTACAACCTGAAAGTAAGAAAATGACAGCTTTCAGGCAAATTCACAGACGTATCAAGAGGAAGCAAAATCACAGACAGAAGACTTCAGCCAGCAAAATGAAAGTAGTCCTGGAATCAGAGGAAAGGAATCCATAAGAAAATATTAAATCTTTGAAAAAATAAATGATGTGGTCCTTTGGTTTCCTTCAAATCTGATATATACAGGTGATATAATTACAACTTTTATGTGTGTGTGTGTATTTCAGTGTTAAACTCCACATTTTAGTATATTTTCACAATAAATTTCCTGTATTTTGACTTAATAAGCAATACATGATATTATAGACCAAGTAAATTCACTACATCTCATGCAAGTCTACAACCATATTTAAACCAGTAACCAAGATAGATCATTGGTGTCAGAATAGATGCTCAAAAGAACAGCAAGTGCACCTGGATAGCATGAAACACACTTAAAGAAAACCATCCCGTCTTCCTCAGAGCATCAAGGCAGAACTATTGTCCCTGAAAGATGTCAAAATTATGATGGAAACAGTTCCAGAAAGTATTAAAATATAAACCGAAGAGCAGTTCCAGCTGTTCATTTCCAGACAGTCATAGTAAAGAGAGCAGCACATCAAAGTGGAAGTCTCACCAAACATCCACCAGGAAGTTCTGGTCAACAGATTTCCTCTCAGTGTGATCCCATCCATGACTGCTGAAGAGCGCAGCTGTCAGCGTCATAAGGTCACTATGGAAGTACAGGCACTCTAGGCATTCTCTGTACTAACGTTCACCAGGTGATCTCCACGGACTGGGAGTTGTTACAGGTGACTTGGCACATTCTTCATGACCTTGTTGGTTAAAAGAGTTAGTGCCCCAGGAATTTCAAGGAGATAACAAAACTACATGATATTTTGTTTGGGTGTGTTCAGTTTTTGTTTGTTTGTTTTTCTTTCATTCAAGTAAGAAGCAGTCAATAGAGAAAGAAAAGTATTCTGTATAAAAAATGAGGGAATAGAAACTCATACAAGTGAGAAAAGGAAGCAAATATTCAAGGATGGTGAAAGAAATTAAATACCATTTGTGGCTGCATTGCAAGGGACAATAACAGAGCAAGACATAATATGTATGTATAGAGGGCTGAGGGAAAACATAAAATTTGAGAAAAGAACCTGCACCTACATATTGGATTGTTATAAATAAAGAGGATGCAAATCAAGCCATTGTAAACTCGGTGTAAAATAAGAAAAGGTTGATGAAACTAAAAAGGAAGACACAAATATATTATCCTTGTATTTGACTACCCTGGATCCTCATTTACGCAGCAGGGAAAAAAAGGTCAATGACTTATGTTTTCTTAGTCAGACAGTGAAAGTATCTTTCCCCATGTAGATATTCATGAGGTTTTGGAACCACTTTGTAGCATCCCAGAGGAAGGTGATGAGGGTGATTGTAATACTGCATTGGAATCTGTCATATAACTTGTCATTGATAGTAATGCTGGAGAAAATATTTGAAAAATAGACAAACTAATAAAGTTGTCTCATCTGTTAGGAAAGAGGTGGGGACTGACCATCACTATCCCACTCAAGCAATCAAAAGCAGTAAAAGACGAGTTGCCACCTTCTGTTACCTACTCTAGAAGCAGGATGCTGGACTGGAAGGACTGTTCTCATGCAACTTTTTGGTTATGTTTTACTAATTACAGAGTGCATTTAACTCTGTGGATATACAATTCATATAATGTTGTTTTGCTTGTTGTATGATAGAGTACATGTAGAGAAACTACAATGTAATTCTATTTCTGTTATAGAGATAAATATTGCCACCTAAGTCTTGAAGTATCAAACTCTTATATATATCTTATAGGAACAAATGGGATCTACAAGATTTTCAGATATAATTCTTAAATTCAGTTCAAATCTGCAGATTCCTGTAGGAGACCTCAGGTTTTACATCAGCTTGTATAATGTTAATGTAGTAAATTTTTGAGTGCTACTTTAGTTTATTGGCATAAAGCTATTCATTTTTTAAAAAGTAATTGTTTAATTTAAGTACCTTCATTTGAGCATTTTTAGACATTTTTACAGATGATCTTGGTACTTTATACTTAAATGTACATCAAGAAAATTTCAAACTGCATTAAATTTCAAGGTACTGCATTTCTTTTTATTGCACAAATAAGTCAGATTCTTTGATCTTCTGTGTACTGGTCAAATTGTGATTCACTTAACCAAATAACACAATGTGACATTTAACTTTTCTTTCTCAACTATTTACTTTTTGCTACTGAAAAATAAAAAAATAAAACTGTACCCTAAGAAGGAAATATCTCTGATAGTCTTCTCTGGATATGCATTTATATTGTCCTATTATTATATTACGCTATATTACTTATATACTTATCTTACACTTTTTTCTCAAAAGAAGAAGAATTCTATGTTGATTAATGAAATAATCTTTATCTACTGCTGTTTTCTTTCTGGGTACCTTTTTTTCTATACTATACTTTCTTACTTTTGCTTTTCAAATTCCCCCACACTGGTTCTATTTTTAATATTTGCTATTCTTTTCATTAGCTTTCATTAGTTTTTACCAGCTCTCTTAGCCAAGTTCATTCTTTTCCAGTTATTCTTCTCACCTTTTTCTTGATACCACTCAGGTTTTCTTCTGCCCCATCACTATGGGGCATTTGAAAGTCTCCTATGCAAAATCAACATTAGGAAAGTTCCTAAATGACCATGGATTTACTTATCAGCAGCATTAACTTTTACCAGTTTTCTCTTCCCCCCATCTTTCTAGTCTTCATTTTGTTTTGCTCCCACCTAATGAAACTTAATGTAAGATTTATTAACTTTTCTGTCTTTTTTCTCACACAGTACATTCCAAGCGAATATAAAGAATACCATGCAAATGAGAAAAGTTTAAAATATTACCACAAAGTTTGAATTCCGAAAAGCTACCTCAAAATCTTTCTAGAACATGTTTTTTTCTTACATATACCCGGATTGCAAATGATAAGCAATAATAAACAAACAAACAAAAAAATAAATACCTCAAGGATATAAAAGATAATGCAGATAAGACAAAAGTGTGGCAGGTACTGAAGAACTGAGAAGTGGAAGAGAAACCATCCACTTTTATCCACACTTCGCTCAGGATTAATTCTTAGAGTTGAAAGCAGTTGTTTCAAATGAAAAGAGATTTTGCAGGGGATTTGCAATCTATTATATTTTAGCCTGTCTTTTCCTAGGTGATTTGATAGTCATGATTATACTAGCCTCTCTGTGTAAGGGAGAAGAAGCTTACCTTTCCAGGATAATATCATTTGATAACTTAGACAAATATATGAAACTCTAGGTAACATCTGCTTTTTGTTAAGAATCTGGTGTATCTCCTGGTTTCAGCCAGAGTAGAGTTAATTTTCTTCATAGAAGCTAGTGTAAGGCTATGTTTTGGATTTGGGATGAGAAAATGTTGATAAAGCGCTGACATTTTGAGTTGTTGCTAAGTAGTCAAGGACTGTCCAGCTTCTTGTGCTGGTGTGCTAACAAGAAGGCTGGGGGTGCATGGGAAGATGGGAGGGGACACAGCCAGCACAGCTGACCCAGACTGGCCAAAGAGATATTCCATACCATATGACATCATGCCCGGTATATAAAGCTGGGACGAGGAAGAAGGAAGGGATGGAGGGACGTTCGGAGTGATGATGGCGTCTATCTTCCCAAGAAACCACTACGCATGATGCAGCCCTGCTTCCCTGGAGATGGCTGAACACCTGCCTGCCCATGGGGAGTGGTGAATGGATTCCTTGTTTTGCTCTGCTTGAGTGCACAGCTTTTTCTTTACTTATTAAACTGCCTTTATCTCAAACTATGAATTTCCTCATTTTTACTCTCCCGATTCTCTCCCCATCCCACCATGGAGGAGTGAGCGAGCAGCTGCATGGTGTTTAGTTACTCGCTGGGGTTAAACCACGACAGTGTAGTATATAGATAACCACTTTAATGCTAAAAGAAGCTTCTTAGATCATATTAATTTGGTCATTAATAGCAATGCATCACAAAGAATAAAAGATATGATCATTAAAATGGTATGAACACTAAAATGTTATGATAGTCTCTTACTATTTTTCTTCTTTCACTTTTGGTGTTTTAATTTCTAAGTGTTTCCTTCCAATTTCTTTTTCATGTTTCTCAATAAAACCCTTTAAAATGTCAGACTTATGTCTCCCTGTCTTTTTAATGAGATCCCATCAACCACAGAATCACAAAATTACTCTGGGGGAATGGGACCATGGGAGATCAACTCGTCAACCTCCTTCTTCTCCTTTCTAAAACAAGGTCATCAGCCATATGTCCATGTAGTTTACATCCATCAATGACCTTGCAAATCTTCTAAGCCTGTCAGTTCTTAGGAAACTTATTTTTAACTTCCTTTTTTACTGATAATTCAGGGTAAATTAGAGCAGCTTTCCAATAAAAAATTGCAGTTTCCAAATCTTTTTACAGTACTTACATTTGATGATTTTTCACAGATAACTATATCTTTTCCTACTGTAATGTCCTATATTATAAATTCATTATGTAATGTACCATATACACTTATTATATATTTTATGAAAGTGTCAACAGGTCCAGCAAAGTTTAGTAGATCTTCTGAAAGTCTTAGCATGGATCTCAGACATACAGGGAAATTCAGATGTTTATAAAAAGCTTTATTATCTTCACCTCTTTTTTTTTTTTCCTTTTTTGTTCTTCTCTCCAGCTTTTTCTTCCCTATTAGAATTTTTTAAGGGTTATATGGAGTGAAAACATTGATGCCTTTGCAGCTGAGAAAAACTATAATATGCTCTAATTAGTCATCAGTCATTTCAAGATCAATTTTAAATGAACAGTGGAATCTGAAATGTTATTTATTAATATTCCTCAGACAAAAATGTATTTTGTTCAATGCTCTTAAATAACTTTGGAGTCTGAGTGTGCAAATTTACCCTGCCATCATTCTATTGTGGGATAAAAAAGTGATTGGACAATCTGTGGAGAAGGCAAGAAAAGACAATTATTTTATGTTCCAGTCAGTTACTTTCAAGTGACAGTCCTAATGGAAGTGGAGAACTTATTTGATGCAGGTCTGGCTAACAGTGTTGAGCTGGCTCCAAAGTCACTGTTTTACTTACTTGAAGTTTGAAATAGGTCAGCAGTTTGTTGGGCTCAAGGTAAGGAGAATTCACATAGGTCAATCATTTGGAGTGTAATAAACAGCAGATACAGTAATTCTGCTTGGCAGTTACACTGCAGGCATCAAGAGCTGCAACCACAAATCAGCAGTGCTTACTCAAATGTTCCATGACTCCTCTTATCACTTTTTCAAAAGGATGTCATCATTCAATGAAATGAACATGCTGTCACTATTAAAAATATAGAACTAAGCAATAGCTCTAAAAAGTTGAAAGCCATTTGAACCTATACCATTCTTCACTTCACTAATCTAAACCACTTTTATATTTTTAATGTTTTCATGCAAAATCCTTCTAGTTTTACTCACTGGGTATCTTATGTGTAGAGGACTACGCCTGGAAAAAGATATAATACCCACCTCAAAGTTAATTACATGAATAGAAACAGAGCAAAATAATACCATGTCTTGGAAAAAAAAAAAAGAGGGATTTTTTTCAGAGTTTGCAAAAGTTAAAACATGTCAAATCTGACTCTTATTTAAACACCTGCATTTTCTTCATCTCTTTAGCCTGAGTTTTAGAAAGGTTTAAGCACCATAAACATTATCAGTAAAACATATAGGAAGCCTGTAAGTGAGAATCAAGCGCTATAAATCTTTGTATTATCCTTTTAATTAAGGAAAGAAAATTCAATTTCCATGAAATAAAAGCTGATTTGTATGTGAAAGTTTGCTGTGTAGTTTTGGGGAAACTGTCTCTAGGTATATATATTAAAAACTTTAGCTTCTCAGATGTCTTTTGAATTTCAATTGGAACTGCAAATCTAACAGAGCATTAATACAGGCCTAAGAACAGAGAACATCCTGTATTCAACATCCCAGTTTACAAACTTGCTCCTGTAAAAAAAGAGGGTGAAGAAAACCAAGAAACATTAGGGTTGTATGAGGCATGAGAAAGAGATGCTTTGGCAATAAAATCACCACGCAGAGGTTTGTGATCTCATGATGTGAACAGAGTTATCAGGAAGAAGCAATGTTATGCTATAAAGAGATGTTACTCAAGCTGATGGAGAGAAAGGGCAGAAAGGGGACCCGACAACCCTGATGAGATAGGTTAAAACCATCTTATTCTAAGTACAACCACTACTATGGGAAAGAGCACCTGGAAAAAGGCATACTGAATTGAGAAATATGTTGTTAATGGTCTGTAATTTTGTGGGCTTTGTTCCTTAATTGGAAAAACATTAGTGTGTTTAAAAACTCTATGCCAAGATTGCTCCTTACATCTATTGTGTTCTTTTAAGAAGTAAGCTACGGTAGAAGACTAAACAAATCACACTAACACTGGGGAAAAGAGTGTTTAAGACTATGCCTAATTTAGTTCTTCCTGATTTGCCTAAGTATTAATATTCAAATGTATTGAACTGTAAGACTTTATGGTAAGTTCAGATCTCATAGGTGGGCTGAAAACTAAATCTATTCAGATTTCTGTATGACATTCAATACAGTTTCCATTTACCATATTTAAACAAATGTTACAAGGCCTTGTTAGAACCCTCACAAGAGATCGAATTTAACATTTTTCTTTATAATCTATCATAATTTTGGGAAAAAGAAAAAGAAAATATATCCACAACTAGTTACCCAATTAAAAAAAAAACACATCAGCAAAACTTAAACCACGAGACATCCTCTTTCATTATTTATTACAAGACCACACATACTTTATACTGCTAGTGAAGTAGGAAGCTAGTGAACATTTCCTGCTGTATAGTATAACTTGAACTGATCTAAAACCTCAGTATGTATGTAAATAATAAGCAATTAAAATAAAATATTTTAAAACTGCAGAAATACTCGCATTTCAATAAAATTACTATTTATTTTTAAAAATACTTTCCTATTACTTGTTCACTTTTAACACCATAGGTGCCTTAGCTTCTCTATTTCTTATAATGCTGATTAAAGATCAGTAAATCAAACCATTTTTCCTTATGGTAAGGAAACATACAGCATAAACATCAAAATTAACTATACAAATCTGTGAAACTGTAGGTGGAATCACAGAATCACAGAATCATTAAGGTTGGAAAAGATCTTTAAGATCATCAAGTCCAACTATCAATATGAAAATCAATGTGACAGACCTTATTTTTGCAACTTTAACTTTCAATTCATTAATTTATTATCCACGCATATTCCATAGAAGTCAAGACAACCTTTCAAAAGTGTGGAATATCGGAATAAAATATTTTAAGAAATAATTCAATACAGTAGGGACCTAGATTTGTGACAAATTAGTATCACCAGTACATGTACTACACTTTCAATTCCCTTTAGACTGGGCTAAGACCTGATTTAGAGATTGTGGACTAAAACTTCAAGAAGTCATGGCTCATTGAAATGCAATTCATTTTACAAAAACATCAAAACTGTCTGCAGAGAAGAGAGACACATACACTACAAGTTTTTTACTTTTTGCAGTGGGCTGTGGTTGTCTCTCTTTCTACATATCAACCAGGTATGTAGAAAGATGCCTTAGGTATCTTGGCGATGAGGGAATATTATATTCTGATATATTTATTATCATAGAATCATAGAATGGTTTTGGTTGGAAGGGACCTTTAAAGGTCATCTAGTCCAACCCTCCTGTGATGAGCAGGGACTATATTATATTATGTTACATATCAATTACTGATGAAAGCATTGTTTCTTGTACACATAACAGAGAGCTACAGTGTCTGCATCGTGCTTGAATATGGTTGCAATTCATAACGTGAGACTATGTGGTGTCATGCTGAATGGGCTAGAATGGTTTGAAACAATGAAACACATTGCTTTCTAAGCATTTCTTCTTCCATTTCAACATTTTACTACTATGTACAGCAACTGTTTATTCTGCCTGGTAAGTTTCTATTGTGTTGACACACTGACTGTTGTGCTTAGATCAGGGCTCACTTGGCCTTAGACAAAAAATAACCTGCAAAGGGCTATTCTTTCAAGACCAGTTGGGACAGACTTGTACTTCTGTGCTTCTATGCTTCTGTAAACTCTTTTGGGATCAGCTGAATCCAGAACCAGCGGAAGTGTAACTGTGATTTAGGGAATGCTGGGGATTCCTTGGGGAACCTCTAGGGATTTCTTAGGATATTTGGTAGGAAACTCTTGCTTTAGTAAATAATAAATCCTATAGCTCATTTACTCAAAGCTGTTGCTATGCTCTGCCAAAGGCAAAGAATCTGCACACCACTATCAAATCCAGATGGATGAAGAATGGAGTTTGGGTTCATTAAGTTTTGTATTCATCTGAATGTGATTTTTGACATTTTTTAAAGCTTTCACATATTTGTCTCCACCTACTCTTCAACCTCTGTAATTACTTTTGTAAGTTTCAAATGTTTTTTCTAATTTGACCATAGATAAAATGACCAGTGAGGCTAATAAGATAATTTCATGAAGCACCATGTAGGTTATTTAACTGGGGCATCCAGCCCAAGAAAGTATAGAATTTTATGTATGTCAGCTAGAGTGGTCAGGTTTCCTGGCTCCCACGTACAAATTGAAGAGCTGAATCCTGATTACAGCCATGAAAGTGTACTATGTTCTGTCTTTCAGGTCATTTACTTAACGTGGTTAAGTCTTGGTTTCAGCCAGGGTAGTTAATTTTCTTCACAGAAGCTAGTATAAGGCTGTGTTTTGGATTTGGGATGAGAAAACGTTGATAACGTGCTTGATGTTTTGAGCTGTTGCTAAGTAGTCAAGGACAGTCGAGCTTCTCGTGTTGGCCTGCCAGCCAGAAGGCTGGGGGTGCATGGGAAGATGGGAGGGGACACAGCCAGCACAGCTGACCCAGACTGGCCAAAGAGATATTCCATACCATATAACGTCATGCCCGGTATATAAAGCTGGGACGAAGAAGAAGGAAGGGATGGAGGGACGTTCGGAGTGATGGTGTCTGTCTTCCCAAGAAACCATTACGCATGATGCAGCCCTGCTTCCCTGGAGATGGCTGAACACCTGCCTGCCCATGGGGAGTGGTGAATGAATTCCTTGTTTTGCTTTGCTTGTGTGTGCGGCTTTTGCTTTACCTATTAAACTGTCTTTATTTCAACCCATGGGTTTCCTCACTTTTACTCTTGCAATTCTCTCCCCCATCCCACTGTGGGGGAGTGAGCAAGCGGCTGTGTGCTGCTTAGTTGCCAGCTGGGGCTAAACCACGACACTGCTACTGTACCAAACACCTGAATATCTGCCAATAAATGCAGCTAGAATTTAGAGAACATTTATTGATTATAATTTATAGCACTCATTTTTTAAATTTGTAAGAAAACTTATTTTTTTGTGAATCTTACCAACTTTACCTACACAGAAAAATTGAACTTTCATGCACAGCTTACTGTCAAGTGGGGGTTTCATTTGTTTCTGTTGTTTGCCTTATTCTTCCTCAGCAGGTAGTCATATCCTGAATGTAGCAGGTCTGTGCTAATTTAGTTGAAAGTGATGGAGAACATATATCATGACAGTAAGTAGACTTTGAAGGCAGCTGTTGAACTCAGATATTCCTAGCAATAAAGCACTGTTAGGAATAGTAGTGTTATTGCTACCTATTTTTTTTTCTTTTATGTGCCGTCAGGGTAAAAAACTGCATGATCATTAGGATATCATATATTCAGGTAGAGTAAATTATGTCAACGTAGTTGTGCAGTTCATGACTTATAAAAAGGTTCACTTAATGTTGAGAAAATTCATATTGCTTGATATAAAACCCAATTAAAAATTGTGGGAATCTGGAGGTCAGGAATATTAGGTTTCCTGAGTGTTGGCAAAAGCTGTCTTCTGGGGTGTTTAGTTTGTTTGTTTGTTTTTCTTTCTCTTCTTTTTCTATTCCTGATAATTACAAGACCAAATAAGAAACTGCTATCAAAAAACCTTTATGCTTCTTGCAAAATATAGTTCTGATACTCTTCATGTTAAGCTACATTTCACTTCTTTTCCTAGGACTATACAAGACAAAACACTTTTCAAGACCAGTAAGAAACTTGTGTTACACATTCCATCTACTACATTCTACTTTAAAAAAAAAAAAAAGTTTGTTGTTAAACTGTATTCTCTTTTTAAATGACAGGAATACAAGCAAAGGAAATTAATGTTTTCTGAAGACCAAGTCTTTCACTAAATACCTAGAGAAGCTTTAGCAAATTTCTCAGTTACCATAAAAAATTGAGCTTTCAACATAAACCAATTACAAAAACAGTATTGTGATTATCGTAATGAAACCCAAATATTTCTTTCATTACTAAATACTTGATGGTGGGGAGTAAAGCAGAAGGAGCAGACTCCTCTCAGTGGCGCCCAGTAAGAGGACAAGAAGAAAAGGGCACAAACAGAAACACTGGAAATCAGATTTAAACATAAGAAAACACTTTTTACTGTGAGGGTGGTCAAAGACTGGAAGAAGTTACCCAGAGAGGCTGGGGAATCTCCATCCTTGGAGGGATTCAAAATCCAACAGGATGCGGCCCTGAACAACCAGACCTAGGTGACCCTGCTTTGAGCAGAGGGTAGCTGGACTGGATGATTACCAGAGGTCCCTTCCAACCTCAACTATTCTGTTTTTTTGTTTCTACCTACTCCGGTTCCTTGAGCTATTTGGTCAGTAGTTACGGGGAGATGCAGTGTCACTGGTATTCTGAATTACAGTCAGAAGTAGGAATTTAAAAAAAAAAAATACTTTAAAAATAAAGAATAATTCCATAAAAAGGCTAAAAGTATTTTAAAATTTATCCTAAGGATTGTGCTGTTGTGCAATACTACATGCATTCAGAATTTTACAGATTGTTGCAGAACTCTCCTTACAGCACTTGCCTGAAACAAGAAATGCAAATTAATAGATGGTAAAATTGTGACTCTCTTTTAATTCAGCACTTGTAGAAGTCTGTTTGGAACACACAGTTTGTTTGAATTGACCACAACTTGAAGTACTATGCCTGATACTTCTTTGGTATGCAAAAAGGACTTTTTCATAGTGAAATTTTGAGAAATCTTGTTTTTGAAACACAGTAGATGACAGCAAATATTCCAGTCTAGATATTGAGAGAAATGAATAGAAATTGTGAAAAATATTGGACCTTAATACTATGAAAAAAGGAGCCTAATGTTATTTTAGAAGAACTTTTTAAAAACTGTAGAGATTTGTATTTTAAAGATTTTATTCTATTAGGAGAAAAAAAAATTGTTTACACTGTGACAAATCCTTTGATATTTCATTCTTCTGTTTCACCTTTACAGAAATTGATATAATATATTCCTATATCCCCAGTTGATTTTAAAACTGTTTGACAGTTTCTCAGAAATATGTACCTGAAATCTTGCACATATCAATGGATCACTTTTGTCAGGTTTGTATATAATCTGAAAAAAAAATCTTTAGGGGAAGCAAACACACTCTTCTTCCATAGGCTCCATGACCACCTTTCAAACATCGCCTAAAGATAGGTTAATTCTCTGGGTCTAGTTCATTGTCCCAAACCAATCAATTTGCTGTTCAAAGCATGAAGTTTCATGTCTAAATGGAAGCATTGAAAAAACTATGTTTGCTCAAAAGTAGGTGCCTTTCATGAATAATTAAACCCCAGGAATTATGACATTTTTCAAGCATTCTGTCACACTCTAAAATATTTTCCTTTAGAAAGTTACCTTACCAAAAACAGCCTCTTAAAAACTTGAAGACAATAACCAATTTAACCTTCCCACTTGCAGCCTTTCCTCCCGAAAAAAATTTCCCTTCTCTTCCCATCCATTCCCTTCCATTGATACTCTGCTTATTGGCATAGTCTGAAAATCCCTATACAAGTGCTATTTTGATTGCTGTGACCACAGCATCCTCAAAATCTGGGTTTTTTTTAAGGTTCACAGGAGGTTTTGTATCCACACATTGATATTAAACTGTTTTTCTATTGTTTTTTCACAGGAGAACAGAGGACTGATTTAGGCAAGGAACCTAATACTAGAAGCTTGAAGTTTAGTGAGATTAATCCACCACTGGTTCCCCAGGAATGAAAAAGCATCTGTCGCATGCCGGTCATAGACCGGAGCGAGGTTTTGTTCATATTCTTGGGAACAGAATTAAGACTCAAAATGGAGTCAAGCATCAGGTAACTTTATTTGCCCAACAGGTTCGCAAATGCAAGAGAAAGAGAAAGAGAAAGAGAAAGAGAAAGAGAAAGAGAAAGAGAAAGAGAAAGAGAAAGAGAAAGAGAAAGAGAAAGAGAAAGAGAAAGAGAAAGAGAAAGAGAAAGAGAAAGAGAAAGAGAAAGAGAAAGAGAAAGAGAAAGAGAAAGAGAAAGAGAAAGAGAAAGAGAAAGAGAAAGAGAAAGAGAAAGAGAAAGAGAAAGAGAAAGAGAAAGAGAAAGA
This sequence comes from Phaethon lepturus, assembly GCF_000687285.1. Classification (NCBI taxonomy): domain Eukaryota; kingdom Metazoa; phylum Chordata; class Aves; order Phaethontiformes; family Phaethontidae; genus Phaethon; species Phaethon lepturus. The sequence continues at coordinate 12,924 of NW_010531316.1, read as the reverse complement.
GAAAGAGAAAGAGAAAGAGAAAGAGAAAGAGAAAGAGAAAGAGAAAGAGAAAGAGAAAGAGAAAGAGAAAGAGAAAGAGAAAGAGAAAGAGAAAGAGAAAGAGAAAGAGAAAGAGAAAGAGAAAGAGAAAGAGAAAGAGAAAGAGAAAGAGAAAGAGAAAGAGAAAGAGAAAGAGAAAGAGAAAGAGAAAGAGAAAGAGAAAGAGAAAGAGAAAGAGAAAGAGAAAGAGAAAGAGAAAGAGAAAGAGAAAGAGAAAGAGAAAGAGAAAGAGAAAGAGAAAGAGAAAGAGAAAGAGAAAGAGAAAGAGAAAGAGAAAGAGAAAGAGAAAGAGAAAGAGAAAGAGAAAGAGAAAGAGAAAGAGAAAGAGAAAGAGAAAGAGAAAGAGAAAGAGAAAGAGAAAGAGAAAGAGAAAGAGAAAGAGAAAGAGAAAGAGAAAGAGAAAGAGAAAGAGAAAGAGAAAGAGAAAGAGAAAGAGAAAGAGAAAGAGAAAGAGAAAGAGAAAGAGAAAGAGAAAGAGAAAGAGAAAGAGAAAGAGAAAGAGAAAGAGAAAGAGAAAGAGAAAGAGAAAGAGAAAGAGAAAGAGAAAGAGAAAGAGAAAGAGAAAGAGAAAGAGAAAGAGAAAGAGAAAGAGAAAGAGAAGAAAGAGAAAGAGAAAGGAAAGAAAGAAAGAATTAGTTGCAATAGCTACCACCATGGAGCTGCAGCGTCCCGACAGTCTGATTCTTCAAGTCCGGTGGGAGAATTTTAGCCCATTTCTCTCCTATCTCCAAACACCTGTCCCTTTTTTTACAATTCAGTCTGTAAGATTCTCTTGGTCTAGTGAATCTGACAAAAATTGCGTGAAGCCGCTGAGTAGTGCTATGCTCAGCAGTGAGCTGGCTTTGCAAGTTTCTTATCTGTTCTTGCAAGGACTCAATTGTCTCTTTATCTGTTTGCTTTTCCTCTTGAGCAGCAGTTAGTACTGCCCCCAACACAGCACAGACCATTGCCTCTCCTTTCCCCAATCGCAGTTTTCTTTCCTGTGCCAAAAGAATGATCCGGTCAACCACTGCCTGCGAGTCATGCCAATTCTTTTGAGCCCAAGCCATGCCAGGAAGAGAGGGCAGGGCTTTATAGCCCTTCAGTTTATTTGGCCTACTGTGGGTTCACATACCCAGTCTGGATCTTTACAACGAGATCCTCTGTCCTCTCTCTCCTGTCTGGCACTTCCCAAGGAAGGGGCCATGCTAAGGGCTCTGGTCCCTTCTGTTTGGTTCAGTTTTGCAAGGGTATCCTATCCATGACGCCACTTTAGATGTAGCGGCCCAAAAGGAGTTGTTCAGGATGACCTCCCTCCGTGTGGGACCAACGACCAAGTTCGTGATCCCCCTGGACTGAATTAAGGTGAAATGATACCAGCCAACAAATTTAACAATTTAATAATACAAAATGCAAGGCATGAGGCTACATGAATGACTCAACAGCAACAACTCTAACTAAACAATCCAACTAGACAAACACATCCTGTGCAACATGTCTTCTACACTTTGACAAAGAGAGGAGGAGGAGGGGGGAAGAGAGAAAGAAAGAAAGAGAAGCAGCAAAGAAGATATCACCGCCCATGGATCCAGTGGTGTCCCGTTGGCCCTCTTGATGTTCCTTGGTGGTGGGAGTCCCCCTTTTCACTTCTGATAGTGTCATTTTTATAGAGTTCAAGTCCCACAATCTCCGTATTCCAAGAAACTTTGTGCATATGCAACAGGCTGATGCAACAGGTGATGGCGCATCTGCAGGCCTTGGTGTCTCCTCTCACCATATCTCTGCTCTGCAGGAATCGGTCATTGCGCCTACACCATATCTCTGCTCTGCAGGATCTCATTCTTCCCTGGGGTCCACTCCATACCAAGACATGTTTGAGCTGTTGTACCAAGAAAGGTGTGGGGTCCTCTGAACCGTGAAACGTTTAAGAGAGAAACCGCATATCAGTCTGCCACAGCATCTAAATCTATGAAGCTGGGAATCTGGAATAAACCCTCTGTCAAATAACAAAGTGACAAGTATTGTTCTGATCAATAACAGAAGGTTTAAGATGATGCCCATTGCTGGGGTTCTGCATGTCTTCCTCTGAAACATCCAGTACTGGTACACACTGGTGTGAAAAAAAACAATAGAGAGTGAATAGAGACTGCATCAAACCTGCACTTTCTTTGTCTACATTAACTGTTTGGTGACTGAATCTACAACAGGTTTAAGTATTTCAGAATAGGAATAGAATGTAGCTCTAATGTGAATCAAGGTTATACACCAGCCACTACGAGAGAGCTGATGATCCTGGAAACCACAGCAGTCTGATCTGAAATGACTCTGTAATCACCCTGGGTAATTACAGTTTAGGGGTTGTCTTCAACGTGGCCCTCCTCAGCATGTTTATGAGAGTCATGGCCTCTGCTCATAGAGCTGTTTGGACTGTTAGGCCATACATTGAAGGGTCTGGCAAATTTTTTTGGGGAAAAAAAAATAAAAGGACTTTTTGTCTGTCTGATGAAGCATAAATATGAAGAGGTATTAGGGGAGTAGCCCCTTAATGAATGTGTGCAATTCTCACTAGCAATTATTAGAATGCTGTGCTAGTATATGTTATTGTCTCATTGCTAGTACTTACATCTAAATAAAATTTGAAGGGTTAGTTTTTACTATATTACCAAAGAGAAAAGCTGCACATGGGGATCTTCTCCAAAACAGTTTAACTTAATCATCAGTAAAGCTATAATTACACTGGCTCATTGAAGCCCTAAGACTGTTATCTTCTAAAACTATTTCAACTTGTTTTATTTAAAAAAAAAATCAGAAAAGGAAATTTTTTTTTCCCCTACTCAATGGAAAAGAAAAAAAAATTCAATATCTCAATAGACTTCATGCTCGTCTCATGGGAAATGCTTAAATATCAAAAGGGGAAGGCATTATTTCATTTATTCTACAAAATCTCAGCCTAAAAGTCTTGCAGTGAAGCCCTGTGGCACATTGTACGTCATAACTAACAATCCATTTTAGTTAGATAGATCACAATTCCTGTTTACAACACTCAATGGTAAAAAGACTATTGATTGCAGTAATGAAAAATTATGTCCTAAATTGTTTGCAATTAAAGTATTTTTAATGGAAATTATGATCGTGTTCCAATTTTTCATGAAGCGCTTGTAAAAATAATTTTTATCTATAGGATCATTGTTCTGTGTATTTGTGTGTGTGTGTGAGCATGATCTGAACTAATCACTGAACTGAGGTCAGTACCATCACCTATCCTAGATGAATCAAGATTGTTCAGCTGTGTTGCTGACTTCAGGACTTTTGTACTTTCTATAGTTGGAAACAAGCAAGCAATCTGTTTAAAGACATGACATCACAAGATCACTATTACTTGTGGACACAAGCAACACCGAGCAAGATTTCTTTTGAAAGTTAACCACAAATTGTTATGAAAATACTATTTTCTCCTTAATGTCATGTTAAAGGTTCCTTTGTTAAAAAGTACAGATCTAATCTGCGTTGAATCATGGCTTTGATCTGCGACCTGTTTTTGTCCAAGTGAGTTTGTCAAGTCAAGAAAGTGACTTACTCAAAGTCTGCTAGAAAACCAAGAAATAACAACAAAACATTTTACCCTTAAACACAAAAATTGTTCTTGTAAGTGAGCCAAGATAGCTTTCTGACCATCTGTCTATATCTCGGATCTAAAGAAAGACTTTAGGGGAATAGCAGTAATATCTTGTTTCTGTGATGGAAAAGGCTCATGATAAAAGTAAGACAATTACATGTGATCTTTTCTAATTGAACTAATTTTAATGTATCCTCCAAAAACATAGTATGCAATAATTTGAAATTCCAGAATGTACATTTGCAACACTATTTCTAGAAAAATGCTGATAACATTTCTATTTTATAAAGTTTTAATTTTTCAGTCATGTTTATTAAAAAAGTCATAATATAGTGTAGTAATATTGTGGAAAATATACCAGATTATCTTACATATTATGCAAATCAATGAAGTTCACAGCTGAGCTAAAGGAAGATCTAGAAAAACATTTTTGCCTTCCTGGTCATTTTGACTCCTGTTTCTTTCCACTGAGAATTCCTCCTGTAATTATTATGCTCTCTTAATTTTACTAGAAACTAAAATAACATATACATATCATAACAGATTCTATCTTTTTCCCTGTGCTTCTAGCTCTTGCACATTTAACAGGAAGAAAGACTGAAAGAGGTGTTATTAAGACTAGCGTGAGTGTTCATTCATTCATTCAAACATTCATTTGGTTGTTTTTATTTAATAATGATCCTATTTCTTTGTGCATTTCAATTACCACAGCTTCTTAGTCAGTCTTTTCTAAACAGCAGATAACTACAAACTAGTATAATTCCATTAAAATTGGTAGAGCTACTCCTAATTTGCATTTCTTGAGATCAAATCTAATCGTCACTGATGTTGAGAGTAATACCTTGCATTTGGATATTGCTCTTTACTTGCAGATCTCAAAATGCTTACAAATGAGATAATTATCTCCATAATCCCTATTTTACAGGGAAAGTAATTGAAACACAAGAGTTGAAGTGACTTGTTCAGCATCTTTTAAGTCTTGTACATGTGTTCATTAGACCACATTGCCTAATTATAACCTTTTCACTAGCACATTGGGCCCCTGATAAATCAAGAACCACATTTAATATATTATATTTCACCAGGTATTTCAAAATCCTTTCATGTCCAAGTCACGGATCGAGGGGCTTTTTTGGGGTTGTTTGTGGTTAATAATAATAATAATAATAATAATAATAATAATAATAATAATACTTTAAAATATTATTTTATTTCTAATACCATATTAAGAATGCTTTCTTCTATTTAGCTTAATTATTTAAAGCCAAAATCAAGGAGAAGATAATTGTAATAAATTTAATTTTTAAAAATTCAGTTATGAATGCACCAACTAAAACTGAAAATGAAGCTCAGTTGAGTTAATGATGATGTTTCGTCTCTTTCTTCAGACATTTGGATTGTGAAATTATCATTGACAGCATTTTCTTCTAAGGTGTCTAACTATTATTTTTTATAAACTCTGTGGAGTTTGAAAGACAACTGAAGTCTTGAAAGTTTGATAAAAAATGAAGAAAAATATTCATGTGAATATATTTTTGTATAACATTGGAACCATTTCTATCTTAAAGAGCAGAAAAAGTCAGAAAGTAAAACAGAAACATTCAGTTATTCCCTTTCAGTACACAACAAAAAATGTCCTTCCATATTCTGGAATAACAAAGAAAATATTATTTCACATTATGGATAATTAACTTGTACAACTCATTTGTACAGTGTATAACTGAAGAATAGAAATTATGTGGATTCTAAAAAGGAATTAAAGTTTATATATATAACAATAATCAGAATTAGGAATCATTTAAACAACAGTCAAGAGTGTTGGGAAGGATAAATAGAAACTGAATCAGATTACTTGAGATTACAAAGAAATTTTACTTAGGTGAAGAACATGTTGTTAATTCATCATGTCCTTTTCTTCCCAGCATGGTATGAAGACCATCTCACAGGTGTCTGGACAAAACAAATATAGTCATTCATCCTAGTCATAATCCTTCCCCAGACTAAACATGTAAAAACAAATTCTGATCAGAGGAGCTGACAAAACAGGGCTTCCTTGAAGTCTAAACAAGTTGTTCAGAGCAGTCTTAAATCTTCAGAGTAATCCCCTTTGGGGAATTTTCCCCAGTAAATTTTGCACTCACTATATGCCAGGTCTATGTAAGTACTTAGGTAACCTGTATCTTCAAGCATCTAGAGTCACAATTTTTGTACCAATAACATTTTTCAAAGCTACCATTCCGTTCATGTCAATCAGCTACAGTGTAAATCTTCATGACACCCAAATGTTTTTCAACAAAGAAAAGTCTTTACAGTCTGTACCCTGTCTCTGAAATCTTCCTCACTGCTGTGGTCTAACTCAGTAGTGTAGAGGTCCACAAACTACATTCTCACACTAGGTATCACCTCTGATTCTTCTCTTACCAACATCTTTGTCATCCAAATGCACACAGAATACCAAATCCAGAAATAAAGGCATGTTAGGGTGTGTTAATCACACCAGGAGTTGTTTGCAGCTGAGGAAATATCCACATTGTAATCTACTCACTTTGAATAGGAATGCAAACATTGGTTTCATGGTAAATATACTACCCTTGAATAAAACTTGGTAGATGGTCCCAAAGATCAAGTTTCTGCATTGTTGTCTCTGTCTTGTATTTGAACTAGCTCCAGAAATTTCATGAATCTTGTCTCACTAGAAAGTCAAGAGAAGTGACTTGTATTACAGAATCACAGAATCATTAAGGTTGGAAAAGACCTTTAAGATCATCAAGTCCAACTGTCAACCCAACACCACCATGCCACTAAACCATGTCCCGAAAAGCCACATCCACAAGTTTTTTGAACACTTCCAGAGATAGTGACTCCACCACCTCCCTGGGAAGCCTGTTCCAATGCTTGACCACTCTCTCAGTAAAGACATTTTTCCTAATATCTAATCTAAACCTCCCCTGGTGCAACTTGAGGCCATTTCCTCTCACCCTATCACTAGTTATTTGGGAGAAGAGACCAACACCCATGTCTCCACAATCCCCTTTCAGGTAGTTGTAGAGAGCAATGACGTCTCCCCTCAGCCTCCTCTTCTCCAGACTAAACAACTCCAGTTCCATCAGCTGCTCCTCGTAAGACTTCTTCTCCAGACCCCTCAGCAGTTTTGTTGCCCTTCTTTGAACATGCTTGAACCCCTCAACATCCTTCTTGTAGTGAAGGTCCCAAAACTGAACACAGTATTCAAGGTGCAGCCTCACCAGTGCCTAGTACATGGGTACAATCACTTCCCTACTCCTCCTGGCCACACTATTTCTGATACAGGTCAGGATGCTGTTGGCCTTCTTGGCCACCTGGGCACACTGCTGGCTCATGTTCAGCTGTCTGTCAACCAGCACCCCCAGGTTCTTTTCCTCCAGGCAGCTCTCCAGCCACTCCTCCCCAAGCCTGTAACATTGTATGGGGTTGTTGTGACCCAAGTGCAGGACCCGGCACTTGGCCTTATTAAACCTCATACAGTCGACCTCTGCCCATCAAGCCAGACTGTCCAGATCCCTCTGCAGAGCCCCTCTACCCTCCAGCAGATCAACACTCCCACCTAAATTGGTGTCATCTGCAAACTTACTGAGGGAACACTCAATCCCCTCATCCAGATCATCTATAAAGATATTGAACAGGACCAGCCCCAAAACTGAGCCCTGAGGAACACCACTTGTGACCAGCCGCCAGCCAGATTTAACGCCATTCACAACTCTCTGGGCTCAGCCATCCAGCCAGTTCTTCACCCAGCGAAGAGTACACCTGCCTAAGCTACGAGCCACCAGTTTCTCCAGGAGAATGCTGTGGGAGACGCTGTCAAAGGCTTTCATAAAGTCCAGGTTGACATGACAATCCTTCCACCTGCTCTAGTTTACCTTTTCAGGCAAGCTCATGGCAGGTAATACCCTCACCCAGACTGCTCAGAGGGCTTTAATATTTTCTTTAATTTAATTGGACCACATGCTACCACAGAAGCATTAAATTGTTCTAATAAGAGAGATGTCCTTAACATGCCAGAAAAAAATGCAAAAATTGCAGAGAGAAACCCTGTTCTCTTCCCGTTCCTCTGCCTTGCCCTGATACTGGCTTGCCAATATCTCCAGCAGAATTCCCAGGCAATCCAGGTGTGTTAAGTAAGTTACTTATGTCTGAGACCACAATACCATGAACCAGCTGCAAGTCATTTTGTATCATCATGGTTTCCCTCTTTACATACAATTTTGAGAAGGCACCCTTGGTGCCTGAAATCTGCTCGAACAAGGACTATGAGAAAAGTCACATGGAGCATACAAATGATTCCCTACAAGTTTCAGTAGGTCATCTAATCAACATGTTGTCTAGGGTAACAATACCTAGGTTTTTCCTACAGTTGCTTACAGATATCGCTTAGAAATCCCCAAAATACAGTGTGTTGCTAGCTTGAAGTAGAACAATTTGACTGCTCTGATGAGTCTGATAGGTACATTTTATCATTGCACTTACAGGTATTTTACACAAATTGCCGCTATAAAGAAGGTGCTATACAAATAGAAATTGTTTTTTCATCCACTCAAGGAAGCAATAACACACTTCAGCAGGCAAATTGAAACATGTTATAATATAAAGATCTTACAGTTGATTGAAGATATCTGAACTTTGATCTCTTTGACTGTATACATAGACATACACTTTCCTTGTAACATCTTACAGGTTTTTTTCATACATAATATCTCTAAATTTTTAATCATAATACAGCATTGTAGGTAAGTAGTATCATTATCTTGACCTGGGTATTAAGTGACTAGACACGTTTACTCAAAATAATTTTTGGTTCCTATATTTCCTGAGCAATCTTTCATGAAAGATGCACAATTTTGAAAGTATTGGGAAGTTCAAATATTTCTCATAGATTCTCAAAAGGACTTAAAATTTGAGATATAATTCCCAATAAATGACAGTGGTAATTATGCACCCTGGACCTTTCAATTTTGAGCTGATTGTAAAACAAAGGGTCTGAGTGTCAGGGTCCTGAGTACCTTAATGGGCCTGACCAACCTCACCTGGGGCTTCCTCATTCCCTTCATGGGCCCAGGGGCTCCATTTAAGGTCAGCTGGTGGCCTATAGTCTTGGTTTGGGTTATGTTGTAGCTGTGCTTGTCTATAGTCCCTGTTTCTGAGTAAACTTCAAGTCCACCTGGACAGAAGTCCTGTCTTCTTTTACTTCTGCTTACACCTTCTTCCTTGTATGAAATGGACTTTGGAGCTGTTTTTTTCCTTTGCTTTGTCTGGTGCTGTTGATGTACACCTTTGCCAGCCCCTAGTTCTGCCCGCTGTTGTCAGCCGCTATAGGACTGGATCTGCCCATGAAGGCATGGTGTGTGCTGGGGTCCTCCTCAGCTCCTGGCTTGTTCCCTTCACAGGGCAGCTTGGCTGCTCCCTGACACTCAGATGCTCAGATCCATGCTGTATAGGCAGAGTGCATATCCCTGTATGAATTACACAGTTGATTAATTTAGTATCTCAGTGTGAAATAAGACCTTTCTTCACATGGGTCAGTCAATTTATCCGATTGCCATTCATGTTAACACTGGAAGGTAAATGGGATAGCTTACGCTCTTGTAAACAAATTGCAGATTCTTCCTTTGAGTAATTTATTATCTTAGTAGCATTTCTACTTCAAGACTCCCCAGAAGCCATGGCTATGTGGTTGAGAATAACATTATTATCCTAAAATTATCTTCTAAGATCACACTGAAATCAAAAGTTAACTGTATCATGCAGGAAATTTTTGTATACTTATATTTTCTCTTCATGATACCAGGGAAAGGAGTAAAATACTTTTCCAGCTGTTCTGTGTTAAAAAGCAGAATTTGCATGGGATGTGTACTGAAGGAAGAAGACCTATAATATCTGTAAGTATTCATCATCTTTTATTATAATCTTGATTAGATTTGCCACTCAATTAACTGGCAACATGGAGAGGTTGCACACAGAACTTCTGCCATTCGGGCAGTATACTGTGTACCTTTTCATACTTTCTCCTAGTCCATCAAAATGCACTAATGAGGTGCCTTCCCGTTGCCCACTTCTCACTACATTATATATCTCACAATAGGGAACTTATTGAAGAAAATGAGATACCTCTTTTAATTCTTCAAAAGAGAGAGGACAGTAATGGTTTCAGGAAATGAAAACCTCATTTTAAGTGGAGTGAATATTTCTTTTAGTGAAGACTATATTAATTTGGCAGGATGGTAGCAGAAATGGACTCTCACAAGGTTTTTTTTGCCCTTGTTTTGATTGGTGGAGTAACCATTGCCTCTGAAAGTAACAGTTCTTGCCATTTACAGAGGAAGTATCTGACTCCTCACAGTAAGTCTTCTTCAGAGTAGCTATAAAGAGACAAATGGGCTTGTAAGACACTTTGTCCCAAAGGAGCTGTCAGACTTTAAATATGGAAGACAGCTTGGAAGGTGACTTTTAGAGCCTGGGAAATCATAGGTGTCAGAGTTAAGAGCTTTTTTTGAGAGTAAACAGTCTTTCTGAACTAGGTCATCTAAAGAATAGAGGATAGACATTGGAACCACTTCACACAATGTTATAACTAGTGGATGTTACCCTCTGTTCCCCACTTTTCTTTCCTGTGAACCTGCAAGATGACACAGGTTTCAAGTAACAGGCCTCTGATGGATTGTATTACTAACTGCTCTGATCCCCTTGTCCTTCCTATTCACTTGATGAGGAGCTCACAGCAGCCTGGACTCCCTGTTCTCTTCTTTGTCCATGGTGTTGGGGTGTTTGTTACTTATCATAGAACCATAGAATAGTTTGGGTTGGAAGGGACCTTTAAAGGTCATCTAGTCAACCCTCCCTGCAATGAGCAGGGACATCTTTAACAAGATCAGATTGCTAAGAACGCTGTCTTGTATGTTTCCAGGGGTGGGGCAAATACCACCTCTCTGGGCAACCTGTAAGTGTTTCACCACCCTCACTGTGAAAAATTTCTTCCTTATATCTAGTTGAAATCACACCTCTTTTAGTTTAAAACTATTACCATGGTTTTACCCTTACTATTTTCTGATGCACCCCAGGATGTGGTTGGCCTTCTGGGCTGTGAGTGCACATTGCCAGCTCATATCCAGCTTCTCATCCACCTGTACTCCCAAGTCCTTCTCTGCAGGGCTGCTCTCAATCCCTTCATCCCTCAGCCTGTACTGATACTGGCGGTTGCCCTGACCCACATGCAGGACCCTACACTTAGCCTTCTTGAAACTCATGATGTTCACACTGGCCCATTCCTCGAGCTTGTCCAGGTCCCTCTGGATGGCATCCCATCTCTCAGGCATGTCAACTGCACCACTCAGCTTGGTGTCATTTGCAAACTTATTGAGGGTGCACTTGATCCCTCTATGTCATTGATGAAGGTAATAAACAGTACTGGTCTCAACACAGACCCCTGAGGGACACCACTCATCAGCAGTCTCCATCTGGACGTTGAGCCATTGACCACTGCCCTCTGGATGATACCATCCAGCCAATTCCTCATCCACCCCGCAGTCCACCCATCAAATCCATACCTCTCCAATGCAGAGAGAAGGATGTTATGGGAGACCATGTGAAAGGTCTTACAGAACTCCAGCTGGATGACAGTTGTAGCTCTTCCCTTGTCCACTGATGTAGTCACTCCATCTGTCGTAGTTTAGCCCCAGCTGGCAGCTAAGCACCACGCAGCCGCTCATTCACTCCCCCACGTGAACGGTGGAGAGAATTGGAAGAGTAAAAGTGAGGAAATTCTAAAGAGAGTTTAATAAGTAAAGCAAAAGCTGCGCATGGAAGCAAAGCAAAACAAGGAATTCATTCACTACTCCCCATTGGCAGTCAAGTGTTCAGCCATCTCCAGGGAAGCAGGGTGTCCTAGGGTGGTTTCGAGGATTCCTGAGAAGGGTAGACACATATACACAGACTACAAGGGGAAAAGCAGTAAGTGTTTACTACCTACAAGCATGCGTTACACTAAGGGTATCTTGCAAAGCAATTGTCTAAGATGCCCCATCCGTACATTCTTGTGTCGTCCTGCGCCACAAGCTCAGCCCAGCAGTCGGTAGGTGCCAGCTTTACGTGGGCGATCCACGGAGGCAACAGTGGCCACGCCGTACACCGACCCTCTGCTCTTTGGGAAATCCCGGTATTTATACATTTGCAGAGGAGCGGGTTTCGACACACATGACCAGCGAGTGCTGAAACACACCTCTGTTGCTGACTCTTAACATAGGGAGCCTATGGCATATGGGCCCGCTGGTCAGGCGCACTGTACACACCATAGCCACCCCGTCTATTGGTTCGTAGGCTCTGTAAACACGGCATATTATCAATCATGCTTAAGCCAATAGCAAGATATTGCAAGGATTCCTACCTCCACGTCCTCCCCTAGTATTGTTCAACTTTCTTACCTCTGTGGGAAACCATCTAGTTTCTCTCACCTGGCCTGTTATCTACTTCTCTACCCAGATATCTGTTTTTCTCACTGTGCTAGCTGCGGTGCTCTCACAGGCTGAAAGTCCATCCTTTAACCCCTCTGCTGTGGTTTTCTCACTGTCTACTTCTCACTCAGTGTCCAACTATGGACCAAAATTCCATCTTTTAAGCCCTCCGTATACACAGGGCTGCATCACGTGTAATGGTTTCTTGGGAAGACAGACGTCATCACTCCAAACATCCCTCCACCCCTTCCTTCTTCTTCGTCCCAGCTTTATATACTGAGCATTATGTCATATGGTATGGAATATCTCTTTGGCCAGCCTGGGTCAGCTGTCCCAGCTGTGTCCCCTCCCAGCTTCCCATGCACCCCCAGTCTGCTCACTGGCAGGCCAGCATGAAAAGCCAGACAGCCCTTGACTGCTCAGCAACAACTGAAAACATCAGCACATTATCAACATTCTTCCATCCCAAATCCAAAATACAGTGTCAAGCTTCTATGAAGAAAATTAACTCAACCCTGGCTGAAACCAGGACATTATCCACCCCTTATTCCATACCATTTACATTATGCTCAGGTACCACACTATCTAATACAGCCTCATTAACCACCACCCCCCTTCCCATCCTTTAATATAATACAATACACAGATTATCATCCCCTTAGTCCATAGACCTCCCTGCACAATGTCTGTGAAATGTCCACGGAGTTCATTTAGTCCATGACTTTGGTCTCCATCCCTTATGGTGGTCACTCAGGACAGGAGAGGTGGGGTGTTCAATGGAGTTACTGGGCACCAAAGCCAGATCAG
>NW_010531315.1:21773-25049 GCF_000687285.1 Phaethon lepturus | reverse complement strand
CTAGTGTTTCTGTGATTCTGTGATTCTATTTCTATGGGTTCCCTCATTAATCTCAATATCTCTGCTGCTGTAAACTTTGCTTGTATATTTTTCAGGGTAGTAACTACTTCTCTGCCATGTTTGGGCACTGCCTAGCTAAATAGAGCCAAGGTATTTAAAGATTATTACAGAAATCATAGATAATAATGACAACATAAATGTTTACAAAACATGTTTTATTTACTTGGCCATTACTTTTAAATTTTAGTCAAGTGGAAGTTCCTCAAGATGAGGATGCCCTGAGTTTTGTATCATGCTCAATACTGGAGTTGGCAGAACCTCTCCTCTAAAGTTCAGAGAACTATTGAGCAAAGTTCAGAACTGAATTGTGCTTTGGATTAAAACAAAACTTCACAAACCATCTCAATGACTGGAAAATCCAGCCCTGACACTGTTTGCAGACTCATAGTAACAAGAGCTGGTTTCACCTCACCTAAGGCTAGATGTGTGCAGTGCAGATGTCTACACGAGCTATTCATCGAAGACTCTGTGCTCAGCAGGGAGAAAGCAGGCATTCCAGTCTGTGACTCATCCGACCTACTTTAGCTGTTTACTTCCAGATCTTCCTAGTGCCTGTACATCAAACCTGGATGACTATCCCAACGCAGACGTCTCAGCAGCCATACTGTAGATGTCTAACATTAGATGAGGTTGCTATCACTCACTATCTCTCGAATGAGAGACGAGCTCTTCATCCAGATATCTGTTGAAAAAACTTCCTAAAAAATTCACATTTCTTTACCATAGACAATGCTGGTAAAAGTTTCAGATAGGTGGCAATACAGGTATCTGTTTTAGATAGGACAGAAAAGTCAAGTGAGCCCCTTCTCAGCCTCTGCCTCACCCCTGGGGGCAGCATCCATTACTGGGCAGCAGGGGAGCTGCCAGGAGACGCCCACCCATGAATGCAAAATGATAGTGCCACCAGGTTCCCTTCCAGGCTCAAGACACCATGTGCTTTCCCTAGAGCATCTGGTCCTCAAAGGAGGGTACCCAGAGCCCGTTTCATCAGTCTGAAGCCAAAATGATAGCACAGACTTAAAGGGTCTCCACTCACAATATGGTGGGATAACTCATCCATGCATGCAAAGTACCACCTGTTATTGTTAAGACTTATAAAAACTTATCAGTTAGTTACAACTTTCTTAATACTATGTTTGTATAATGTGTATTGTTTGCTTTGGGCTCCATAACTGAGGCAAAGTTAGAACTGCTTAATCTGATTTATCTCTGCATGTTCATATTTGCAGAAGCCTGGGGGAGTTTGAAAGGGTAACCTTAACCTTGATTTTGGTGGCTGCCTAACATTTGGGCTTCCTCAGAACTGCTGTACAATACTCTTTTGCAGGTTTTCCCTTAGGCTGCTTACAATCTTTGCTTCCTCACTTACCCATGTGCTTGCCTGGGAATTTACAAACAGTTTTTTTACTGTCGATGTTTTTATCTCTGGAGAAGATTGCAGCTTTCAGGCGAGCTGTAACACCCAGAATTCTGGGTTCACCCTGGTGAGTGATTTGACTAAAACACTGAAACATTCAGGCTATCATGTTTTACTGCAGCAGCCAAACGTGACTTTAAAAAGTTGAAAATTGGTCTTTATTGGAGTGGCACCAGATCAGTCTTCCTGTAACGTAGCAACCCAGCCTCCATTTGTTTGCATGGTTAACTGCGGTGTTTTATCTGTGCTGGGCTGTGTTTGTCATGTCCCTGGTGGAGAAATCACCTGACTGATACAGGCAAGTGCTTCACTTCATCAGTTAGATGCTGTACCATGTCTGCAAATAAAGAACCTGATGGTGGTGCTTCACTGATAGCCAGACCTAGATCTGTTTTGAGGATTCTCGTATGGATCCAAGCAGCTGGAAATGAATGAGAAATCGGAGGATATATCTGACTGTAAGGACCCAACTCCCATTTTTAAAAGCCTTTGTTGTGCACAAAAGGCAATGCAGTGAATATTTCTTGGAAACATTTGTTCCCTAAGCTCCTGGCTGGACATGAGCCAGCACGTTTACTGTCAATGTACTATAAGCTCCCCCTGAACCTTCCCATGTCAGCACCCCAATCTTTCCATATCAGCTCCAACATGGAGACAGGGATTACCTTTACCTTAGGTGAGGTTAAATAGCATTCAGGATTCTCCCAATATTGACATTAGTCATTTGTGGGCTTTGCTAAGTGATGAGACTGTCAATCCCAGGTCACGCCATCATGCTTCCCCTCTGTCTGTCAGCAGCTCAGATGCAACCTGTCTGACAGCGTCAGCATGTGGGGACAACGAGTCATCTTTGTCTTCAGCACATTATCAAGCACAATGGCATCCAGGCCCTATGCAGTTATGAGAAAGTAAGGATTAAAAAGAAATAAATTATTTGAACAGAGGTAAAATGCTTCAGAAAGCTGCTTGTTTCCAAAAAGTGACCAAAATAGTGCATTATGGTACTATGGATAACAGCACAGAAATGAGTTCTAAGGGGGGAAAATCTACAAAACTCATAGAGAATTTCAACTAACTTTGTTAAGATTTAGTCTACATTCAAGTCCTACCCAGCGATTGAGAACTTGTCATCTGTGATTGACAGTGGTAATAACATTTTTGTGTGTATCTTTTCTTAGCTTTGCTTGTGTCTACTTTATAAATGCTTCATTACATGGACGTTATTCTGGGCCTTGTACTGTTCCATGAATATTATTGACTCATAAATAACTTGGCTTAGGAACAACTGTGTTAAATAACTCATCATTTGAATCTCAGTACAGTAATATATTTAAGCACATGCTTAACTTGAAATGAGGCAGCACGGTATTTGGATGCTGGAGTATTTGAAAGGAGCTTGCTGCTAACCGTGCTGAAAGAAAGGAAAAGGTCATTGTTCTCTTACTGTGGTCAGGCAGTCGTACTAAAATACGGATTTAAAAAGGCCCTTGCAGAATGAAATGCTCCCGTCATTTCACCACATAGAAGTTGAGTTTGGGGAAAGTAAATTAAAAAAAGCAACCAAATCTGTCAGCATAAATTCATTCATTTTCAGAAGGGATATGAGTATGTGGGAAGTCAGTAGGAGACATTGAATTTCACTAGCTTGAATTTGGACCTGACTTGCTGTGTTGGGTTATGAGGGCAACTTAACATGTCACATCATAACAGGACAAGTAGAAAATACAAACCAAAATAAAACCATGATTAGAGAAAGGAAAACAGACTAGGTTTAGGTTCCTAAGGTACTTAAATGCCCA
>NW_010531315.1:7849-21742 GCF_000687285.1 Phaethon lepturus | reverse complement strand
AGGAGCTGAACTCTGAAAGATCCCAGAACCTGCTTTAGTATCTCAACCTTGGAATTGTCTTGGTGTCTAAGCTTCTCCTGCTGGGCATAGAAGGAATCAGCTAAAACTCAGTGCCTAAACCTCTGTCGATGTTACAGGTACGATGCATACAGCTGCCTCACTTGTGTGTCCTGGCATATATCTTTGAATCATATCCAGCAGGTCAAGTCTTGTGCAAAGCTGGACTGTGAAAGGCTAGAAGACTTTCTTGGGCTATCAACCTACTGCTTTTTAAGATCACTAAACTACGTTCGTACTAACAGCTTATTTCAAGGGTAAACCAGTACTATCTAGACATAATATATCTCCTCACTTGAGTTTCTCATGACTGTCATCACAACCAGAGAATATATTCATAATCATGGAGATCTGTTAACTCATGGCAGTAATAGCAACATTTTTCCAGGAAAAAATTATCTAAACATGACTGCATTGAATGAAAGCTGTTTTGGATTTTTTTTTTTTTTTCCCCTGTAGAAACTTACCCTCTGGCCATTCCCAGCCAAAATTTTCTCTTGGGTTGCTACCATTGGCCAGAGCCTGCTAAGAAGAACCAAAAGATATTTTAGATGGAGAGAAATAGAGTAAGTCTACATATAGATTATGTAAACCAGTTATTGATGTTTACTTGCTACAGTAAAAAAAGTGTGTTTGTTTTAAATAGGAAAAAGACCAAACAACCAGCCCTCAATGTTCTCTCCTTACTGATGAAGTTAAAGTAGAATTATCATTTCTAACTGAGAGAAGGAAAGGAAAAATATGAGCAAGCATTGCAAAGTACTTTGATTTACTTTCTATTTTCAGGGCTAGCCATTTTTCTGTTCTTGAAATTCTGAAGGTAAATTTCTCATTGCATTCCTAACAGCAGATCTTGAGTCTGATACTCTTTCCTCTTCACCCACACTCCTCTTCATGGCCTTTCTTGTTTCCAAAGATAGCATATTGAGATCAAAATTGATCAAGTATGTGTAAAACATAACAGCTCTCCAAAGTTGAAAACATGGCGTCTGTCCTTTTTAATGGCATCTGTTCAAGGGCTACAAACTTTAAATTAGTCAGTTCAAAGATGCAAAAAAAGTAGACTATTTCACATGCTATGTTACAAGCACTATTCAAAGGACAAACAATTTGAGGATTGCCCAATGGTTGGTCTGTTTTGATAACTGAAGTTTCTGGGGCTGAACTTTAAAGGCCAGAGTCTTCTGCTGTTTTTCCTCAGGACCCCTCTCTCCCTCCCTCATTACATTTCAGCTATAAAAGTTTGTGAAAAAAACTAAATTTTTTTGTGAAAGAATGACTTCTGTTTTATGGCAGCATTAGGATATGAATGCTGAACTGGCAGAGTTTGAGTCCTGTCAACTGAGTAACATGAATATGTTAGGTATCTGCAGACTTGATAAAGCTTGGAGTATTGCTCTAAGCATATAGAAATTAGTACATTGAAGACAGAGATACTTTTTAACAAAACTCATTCATCTACTTAGCAAGGAAGAAATACCAGTACTCTGCTAACCAGGGACCCAGGAACTTCAAAGTCATAAATATTCACAATATCCATGTAAATGGCTAATTGTTCATAAGACATTGAAAAAACACAATTCCCAAAGATCTAGAATCAGGAAGGATCTTTCGTTTCCACATTACACAATTCTATTTCAAGAAGCCACTAATAAGGCGGAGAGCAGCTGAAAAGCTTGGACAGTTTTGTCTTGTCACCCATGAAGTAACTCCAAGCTCCTTTCAGAATACCCCACATGGATACACGGCGTTTTTTTAATGCTATGCACTCGCTAGTCCCCAGGAAGGTCCATAAACAACAACAATATGAGGAAACTGTAACTGTGCACTGATGGCTAACATTATCTTATAAAAACTTTCTGTTCCATAAGAGAGATTATGCTATGGAAGGTTTTTGCACCTGGTTACTTTGCACCTGAAAGTCTGATTAATGTAAAAGTAAAAAACCCAACAGATTGCAGAAGAAAATCCTGAAATTGAGATGGCAGAGGCATGGACTGTATAAAAAAACAAACAAACAAAAAAAACCCCAAAAAACAAAAAACTTGAATTTGGCAGGAGCTATTAAGTTTTGAACAAATACTGTCATAATTTTCCAAGACAGTAATTGCCTCTTGATAGTTTTGATTGCACATTACAGACTGGAGCCTACATACTTTCTCTTTCCTTCTTTTTCTCTGTTCTTTCCATCTGCTCTGTGGATGTTCAGTCCCTTAGGAGGATAAGATTTCATAATGCACTAACTAGCATTCAGAACAAACTGAATAACATGGAAGCAGCCAAGAATTGTAGTGAACCAGAAAGAGGACAGCAGGTGAAGTGATTTATATATTACTTCCATTTGTGATTAATCTTTTTCTTTCTTACTTAATTCTGAGCAGATATACTTATTTTCTGTGAGAACTTAAAATCATGAACAAATGCATTTTTTATTTATTTGATAATCATTCAAGAAAGCATATTTGTTTGCTGTTCAAATTTTTCCCATAGTCATGTTAATATTACATAAAAGAACTCTAGAATTAACACTAACTGCAATTGCTGCTTGTTTATGTAAAATCATTGCAGAATTAATTCCACACAGACATCTGAAAATATGCACATATTTAAAACAGGTTTTCAAAAAACCCAATTTGTTGTGCCATGTATTTGTTTTGATTTATGTGTTGGCCTCTTTCACTATGACCTGCTAAAACGATCCTTATGAGAAACAGATTATTAACTTCAATTATTTTCCATACTTTTAGAACATATTTTACAACACTTAAGATTTTCAAAAAGGCCCTGTATGAAACCGTGCGATGCACAGTGCACACATACATATACATACAGAGACTCTCTAGGCACTGCAAAACCTAAGCTTATGTGTTTGTCCCAGCAGAGAGGTCAGACCTGTGCTGAGGGCCTGAGTTTCAGACTGTTAGTGAGGAGCGGTAAAAGAGTGTGAAGCTGGTCCAGAAGCATGAGCTCCCTTCCTTCCTTGGGATATGGGTTCCCGTTACAGACCAAAAATTAAACCTGCCCATCCATTTGGGGTGCAGAGTGTTTAGCTGATTTCTGAGGACCCTCTTTTTGTCAAATAACTTTAACCATTCAGGTGCTCACTAGGCAGGGAGTAAACTCATCCTTGGCTAACTGCAGCTTCAGATGTCCTAATGCCATGAGCCCCAGGATGGGTAGTGGGGCACTCTCCGAGAGGCACTCTGCTCTTTCGTACTGAAGGGCAACGGTGTCGCAAGGGACGCTTGAGTCATGGTGCTAGGAGAGTCACCAAAAGGCTCTAGGCCTCTGTCCTCATGGTTTGGGCATGCAGGTGGGAGGTTTCATGCTTGGAAAATTTATGGGTTTTAGATTAGTCGTCAGGAATGGAGTCCCAATGACTTTGAACCAAGTGCTTTCTGTAACAAAATGCCTGTACCTTTTTTGCTTCTTATCCTTCCAGACTGATGATTTAAATAATCATGGTAAAACAAAGGCTTTGCTTCAACAGAAAGCTGGAGAATGTGCCTATCCAGAATACCTGACTGCATGAGGGTTAAAGCACATATGGGCCCTGGTCCTCCTGCGTTGGGCTGGGCAGAGCATCGAGAGCCCAGGGTTGAAATGCCCTGGGCAGGACCTCTGACGAAAGGTGCTCATAACCCGCCATGGGGGAGTTTGTAATTAACATCCCTGCCACTGACCTCAAGATGCTAGAACTGAACTCAGCCTTCTGGAGGATGGAGGCAACCATCTCCCTATACTGGGGGCTTTTAAACTGTTCAGTATTGAAATGTAAGCATTGGTGGAATTTGCTGAAATTTCTGGAAAAGTTTAAAATTATCAAATGTTTGGCCAGTGTTAAAGAATAAACAGTCTGGGTGACGAGCAGGGACTTGGGCATCTAAGCAGTGGCTGAACATCAGAAAATACGGTTGCTTTCCCTAATTACTGCAGGATTACATTTTATCTTGTTTTGTCATCATCACCACATCGTATTTGTATCCTTTTGTAATCACCATAGATTTAAAACAAGATTGTTTTACATTTATCGCAGGCCAGAGAAATAAGTTTTCTAAAGACTTGTACTGATATTTTTCTTCTGCTGACTTGTAATTTTAATGCACTGCAGCATCCATGGTCTCCCACGGAATTTTTTGCCAGCTTCATGAGAATGTAAAATGATCTCTTGTGACGTTCACAGATATTGTTTTCTCAGTGCTGACTGACTCTTGAGCAATGTTTTGCTGATATTATCAATGCTGTTAAGGAAATGTAACCTCTGAGGATGCTTCAGAGGTTTGTTCATAGTACTCATAGAAAAAAGGTGATCTGAACCGATTTGTAAGGCAGTAGGAATAGCAAGGGATACAATATCCCTGCAAACAAGCTGGCCACTTTGGCATCTCCTTCAGTGTCTAAATAAGATATTAGTCAAATATTCATTGTAGTACAATTTCAAATGTATACTTTAGCTCCTGAGTGGAATCTATAAAGGAAAGGCTGGCAGGAGATCACTAGGTGATATTCCAACATGACTTTGGAAAGTATCAGCTATGGTTGGTACTTATTAATTAATATATTAATATATTAATTAAGATTAATGTATTTAAAAAGGTGCCTCAAAAAAATATCTTGCAGATTGCCTTAGTCACTAGGAACTTGCATTTCTTTACACCTCATTGTTGGAGCCATCTATGTCCACAGCAAGAGGCTGATCTCTAAACTTCCCTGACTCTCAAATTTGCAAGTCTGAATGTCCTTGGAGCTCACACTGGTTTATGTGGTGAGGTGGAATAAGCCCTCTGAGTGCTTGAACTTCCTCTCTAGCATCTTTCAGTTCCCTGCTTCTGTGAGAAGAAGAAGAAAAGTCTAGCGTTAACAACAACATCTTTGAGAGGTGAATAAAAAGAACTCTCTGAGGAAGTTGAGAAGTTTCTCAATAGTTGTCAGACTAAAACTATAGATAAAATTTAATTTTCCGTCCTCCTGTCTTTATTCAACTGCCAAATGGTTGGTTTAGGTTCGATTGCTTTGTTTGAAGATAATAATATCATGTAATAAGCAACATGTAGTCCCAAGTACTTTCTCAGAAGTGATGTTAGGAAAGAAACAATGAAAGAAAACTGATTACCAAGATACAGAACATCAGTACAGATGGTGAGCTAATGCCTAGGCTGTTAGACAAACCAGTGAGATCTGACTTAGAGGGGACTGATAGAAACCTATGAAAATATGAGAGGGGAAAAAGAGGAAGATGACATTGTTACTGTCTTTTTTCTTCTGTGCAGCTAACCTTATTCAATGAAGGTGAAGGTATTAACTTATTTTATTTCTTGCATTTTTAAGAAATTAATGACAACATTGAAGAAATAATTTAATAGAACATATGAAAACTAAAAGCAACATAAAATCAAGTTTAACCTAATTCTGAGGTAACCACTTCAATTGTCATGAAAAACAGAAAAATGTATTTTAATGGATATGTATCATAAAGGGAGAAATATGCTAAAGAGAACTTTTTCTATCACTGATTACATTTTTTTGTTATTAAAGTCAGAAAATTATGTATTATATTTCTAGTTAACAAATAATAAGAACTTAATTATACAAAACCCAGTTTTATTAAAAACAAATAAAGTATTATCTCAAAAAGATTTTCCTAGTCCCATCTCATTCTACCATTTCCATCAAATGATTCTTTTGGTTGCTCTGAAAAATCAGTGCAGCTGTGGCTTATTTTCACTATACTATACTGTGTGCAAATAGTTTCCTGCACCAGAATCTGCCAAATTAATTTGGGTTTCAATATATTTCTAAAACATGAAAATAAATGGTAACATAATGAAATTGCTTGTTCTCTGTATTAAACCAAGAGGCAACTTGATGCTTTTTGGACTTATCCCAAGGTTTTCTTTCATCATTCCCTATTATTTCTAGCGGTGATGGCTTGGATACTATTTAGTCCCAGATCCTTGGAAGTTTTCGATATTATTTCATGTTGCAACACTTAATCCTCAGTGGCCTGATGCCCAGTAGTCTTTTTAACTCTGAGTCAAGTGTTCACTTCTTCACTGGTGGGAAGAACATTTTAGCAACAGACCACCTGGGCAGGAATCTCCTAAATCATCCTGCAATGAAATTGCCAGAAGAGAAACGAAAGTAAGCAGTGCAGCCTAGGCAGCTCTGCTAGAGATCTGATGCCTGCAGATAACAAGGGAGCATGCAGAACCTTTCCCTCCTTGCTTCCAAATTCTCATGTTTACTCAATGACTTCAGATCAGCTGTCTGTGTGAGGGATAGACATCAGTCTTACCACACCATTAAGTTCAGACAACCTAAAAGTGGATCTGAACTTTTTTACTTTTTCATCAAGCTGAGTTCAAACCTGAGTTGCTGCGAGAAAGATTGTGATCAAAGGTGAGTCATCTCACATTTAACAACCAAAGTAAAGGATAAATTCATTATTATTTCTATGACAACTTTCGATACAGGATGATTTTTTTGCAGTGTCCAGTTGCTGAGTCCTTGGAGGATTAGCACTCTGTAGCTAAAGTATATGTTTTAGTAGGGTATGATAAACAG
Organism: Phaethon lepturus; assembly: GCF_000687285.1. Taxonomy (NCBI): domain Eukaryota; kingdom Metazoa; phylum Chordata; class Aves; order Phaethontiformes; family Phaethontidae; genus Phaethon; species Phaethon lepturus. The sequence goes on along the minus strand of NW_010531315.1, from coordinate 15,121 downwards.
TTCATGTGCTAAGCTTGCAGACTGACACTGAATCTTTCTTTCCTTCCCCTTCCGCACCTCTGCTGAGATATTCATTCTGATAAATGTTTATTTTCCAATTGATTGTGCTAATGCAACCCTTGATATAATTTTTAAGTAGCATCGTACAAGTCTAGAACTATTCTACCTGAGAAACCAGAGGAATTCCCTTTTATTGTTTTGGCCTTGCAACCAGACCCACCAAGAGATCATCTGCATCAAATTTTCCATCTGCTTTTGAGATGTAGGCAACTTAAAAGTCAGTACTTTGTTTTTATCAGGTGTCTGTCACCAATTCCTGGGAAGAAATAAGAGTTCAGTATGACAGATTGTGTGAACGCTTTGATTATCTCTAGAAGTGCTAAATGTTGTCCCACCTGGCAACTTCCAGTCTCGTGAATATGTACAATATTCAATACAATATGTATTGAGGAACCAAGGGCAATTCACAACACCAAGTTTTCTGACTTTGTAAACTGATTTTAAATTCTTCCTTTGTGAATATATTATTTTAAAACCTGAAACTTCTCTCCAAATAATTGGCGGTTGTAAAAGAGACAAAAGTAGTTCACTGAAGAATATAAATAACCTAAATCTCAGCATATGAACTGTTCACATGGTTTTTGTGTCATGATTCTGTCTCTTAAAGATATCCTCAGATTGTCAGCTGGTCATGCCTATGTGTCTGGCATCCTCTTTCTGTATGTGTGGTAGAATATTTCTTTGAGCTTCTTTTCTCAATGAACTTTCCCATCTGTAAAATCATTTACTACAGTAGTTACAGGATTTCAAAAGGGAATTTTCACAATAGGCGAAGCCAAGTTATATTTCTCCTAGTAAATAAAGCGGGACAGGGACTGTTCCCTGGCATGTGTGCACCCAGCTGAGATCTCTTAGCCCCCAACACCACATGCTGTATCGAGGCCGCTTATTTATTAACGGTACCTAGCCCATACTTGGTCCCAACCCGTGCCCAGGAACTGCCTCTGATCCTGCTAGCTCTCTTGGACCAAAACCATGCCAAGGAACAGAGGAACAGTTAACCAGAGAGAGGTGCCAGAGTGGAGCCCGATTCCCTCATGCTGTTCAATTTGCTGGCATAGACACAGCCTGTACATTTATTTGATTTGTATTTATTGCACATTTTAACCAATATTCACAGGGAATGTAGTTCTTTTTTCTCAAGTTTCATTTTCATCAGGTTTTAGACTTACGTTTCCTCAGAAGCCTTCCACTTTTATGTAATGTAATGTTTTTCCCATCCCAGTAATGTTAAAAACCATTTTTTTCTGTGTTCTTCAGCTATGTATATACTGATTTTAGTACTGATAATGTCAAGAACGCTAATAATGAAACAATTATTGCTGTGCTTGAAAAAAAAATTGCTTTTAAGAGAACTGATTAGTTTTCACATAAACATGTTAGAAGTGAAAATTAATTCAGATAAATCCAGCCTATCCTTGATACTTTATCTTCAACCCTGACAGAGGTTTTTATAGAGTTGGAACTATAGTTCACACAGAAGGGCATTTGCCAAGAATCTGAAAATGGAAGGAGATGTTCAGCAGAGAATGAAAGAATAAAAGTAGTTCAAGAGGAACATGGTGAAATTGAAAGAGAAGGTCAATTCAAACGCTTAAAACACTGAGTTTCAGATAGCTTTGATGATATTTGGATAAGGGTAGAGGACAATAAAGGAATCATCACTGCAATTCCACTTTCAGGAAAAATATAAAGGAACATTGCACTCAGTTTCCTCAGTATAATTAATGAAGGGTATAGTACATGATATTATCACCTTCTATAAAGAGAAATTTGCAAAGGCTTTTCAATGCGTTTTCTTTTATTCTTCTTTTTGGTTGCTTTTTTTTTTTCTTTTGACAATGAACATTGCAAAAAGCGACTTTATATGTTGGAGTTTCCAGTCACTGTGGCAACATCTATACTATGGGACTCAGGAATGCTCCCGGTTTCTGATTCCATGTGTCCCAGCCACATTTTGTCTCTTTGTCAAGGTGAGAAATGAGCGTACATATCTGCCCAAGGCTAGAGGTTGGTTGGCTTCAGAACACAGCAAACTCAGACACATGGGCCGGGACTGAAAGGCACACCACTGGAGGACAGCTCTCCTATGTGTAGACAAAGCTCACGGTAGAGTGAGAGAGATGCCAGAGAAAGATAATTATGCTGCTATCAATCTGGTAAAGCTGAATTAAAGTAAGTCAGTGGCATTATTCTCATTTTAACTTATTGCAAACAAGAATGTAGTTAGGACTACCAATAGCTCACAAAAATATTTTGTGCATTTAATATTGCAATTTAGGCGAATAATGAAAAATCCCCTCATTTGCATCTCAAAAGACTATCAAATAGTGGAATTTTTAGACAGAAACAGAAAATTTAGATAATTTTCTTTTCTGAAGACAAAAGAACAGCTACATTCTTGCCATATATACAGGAGATTTTTCTTTTTTTAAGAAATTCAGCAGAAGGTGTTACGTATTACAGTTAACTTTACCTTTTACTCTATTGCTCTTATAATATAATTTCCAAATGGATACTTCAGAATATGTCAGAGTGGCATCTACATAACACTTAAGCATTCTTGTCAGGAAAGGAGATGGAAGGACGTAAGAGCAGCAAGCTTTCCACTCATTCTGAACTCTTATTTCACGCAGCTGACTTTGCTCTCACTCTGTTTTTCCTGCACAAGGACAAGACCTTGGTGTCTACACAAACTGCACTGATACCAGTGGAGCATCAAGTAACATTGCTGACAATGCACCACTGAGGTGCAAGGTCAGAGGCCCTGTGTATAATTTTCAGAAAGTTTCTGTCTTGGCATCTGAGTGTCATGCATTCACACAATATTTCTGTCAGAAAGTTTACTTTCACGAAGTTCTGTCCGTAGTTTTGTACATGAAGTTGTACCTTTTTTATTCTTTTTTTTTTTTTTTACTTGCTCTGTTGCATCTCCACAGCTAGCAGTTATTTTTTCTGTTGTTTCTTTCTAAGAAACTTTTCTGTTGATTTCTGGTTTCCTTTTTCTCAGCCATATGGCTTTTAAGAAGGTCATTGCAATAATCCTAGGACAATTGGAAAGTGTTTGTAATTTATGCCATGGTCAGCCAACACATCATCACAGATGACAAGTGCAAATTTCATCCAAAAGTAGCAAATGTTATCCCAATGTCAAAACTGTCATCGGTCAAGAAATGAAGCTTTTTCCCTAAATCTTGGTTGTCTTTTCAAGATGCTAAATATATGGCTCCCTGATGCATTGTAAATGGATAGGTAGACAGACAGATATTCACTGCAATATGTTTCCCAGGTTTTTTCTCTTGTGAAGTCTACTAATATCACACAAGAAGACCATAAATCTGGGGAAAAGATCAAGTCTCTTATCTGAAATGAGGAATTGAAGTAGCACTGTAAAGAGTGACAGATGCACTTATTTTGCAGGTCATTCTAATTGTCTACCCTCTGTGTACAACTGTGGTTGTAGGTAAGTTCTGCTGGCACTATATAACATTTTGCATTAAGAAACTAGATCTAAAATCAGAGAAGGATTGGCCAGAGATGTACAGACAGGTGTTCTGGAGAGCTTGAGTCATGATTTACAACTATCATTGAAAGGGCTTATGGGCACAGACATTTTCCATTACCTCAATGAAAACTGACTGTGAAAATAATGTAACTCAAGAGACGTGGCAGTCCACAGACATGTGGAGCAATCAGCAACAGATGGAGGGAACACACTTGAAACAAATGAAGCAACTAATTAAGGGCAGAAAACAGTGTGGCTCTTGGGTAAGGTATGGAGGGCAGCATGGCATGGTTACAATGAGAGGCATATGAAGTAGAACAAAAAGCTGTCAGAACATATATTCTATAATCTTTAATAAATACTTACTCTCCATTTTGTCAAAGTGATATACTTCCAGAGCTTATAAGAAATTTAAATCAAAGGTGTTGGGCCTTTATAGATATATATGCTTACTACTAGGGGCCAAGTGAGAATCTGCAAAGGTCTCTTCAGCCATTTTAACTGAGCCATAGACTCATGATTTTGCAGAGGCTTCAAGGGTGAGGTAAATTGTCCAAACTATGCAAATCTTACGCACTTGGAATTTTTTTTCAGATAAGATCATAACTTGCAGATCAATTGCTGTTTGTTTTCATTCACATAGGCCTTGAAATTGCAGTTCTTAGGCAAGGAATTATCTCAAATGTAAAGTCAATAGCAGTTTTGCCTGCCCAGATTCTGTCTCACTACAGAAAGAGATTGGCTGGGACATCAGTTTGTTTGCACATCTTAGAGTTAGCAGATTTGCCTGGCCAAGGCAGCTGTGTCTTCAACTTGGTCTAAGAATGGGCTTAGAAGGGATTGGAGGATCCACTCAAGCTGTTGTTGTAACCAGAGTTTAAGGACGTAATCTTTTGTCCCTAGATATCTTCTTTTATCACTGCATTAAAAAGTCTTTGAATTTTAAAATGCTTTACCATTTTTGTGTATGCCTGAAGAAAACCTTGAGCATGTACTTTTGCACATATTTTTCATCATTGCTGTTTAATACATACCTGTCCTAAGTGATCTCAGCCATGGAAAAGGCTGAAATGTCTTGTCTGACTGACTATAGCATAACAGCCTACAGGCAACTCTATCCTTCTGATTTCTATTCCTTAGATTCTGGCCTGCTTGTGAGTTATGACACCATTCAGTTGAGTTCTTTGCACACCTGCAGTGGAAACACAGTCCTCTATGTAGCTTACACGGTTTACACAGGACATGAAATAACAGTTGAAGGAGCATTTATCTTTGAAAAGTTTCTTCTTGGTCTAATAACCAGGTAGTTTTGGGTGGTTAGCCTGTGAACCATGTGGTCAGCAATGAATGCAGTGTTAGTCCCACCTGGGTTTTCTCCAGGCATGATGATTCCACGCAACTTTAGGGAAATCACAAAGCAAAACCATGATTTAATTATTTTATTTTTATTATTTTGTTGCCATATGATGTGGGATAGAAGATCAGTGCATCAACTTCTTTTCTTCTATCTGTTGGCTTTGTGCTTAGGCAGCAGTGAGCTAACTGGGAGCACAGTTAAAAAAGGTAGTGACAAGGGTGTCCAGGCACAGAAGCACAAGGAGGGGAGAACAGCAAAAGCACTGAGATCACCATGAAACACCTGTGAGGGGAGACACAGTATGAAGAATGCAGGAAACAGCTTGTTAGAACAAGGGAGCTTAAACTGCAGCCAGCACTGTAATGACACATCAGTACTTTTTAGTCCTTGCTGCTGAGCTTTCTGAGATCACTTTCAGCTCCTGCTGTTTTAAATGTATCAGTAGACCCCTTAAAAAAAAAAAAAAATTGGATTTTGACCAAAATAGTTATTTTTTCCAGAAACCTTTTTTTTCTTTGAAGAAAACATTGAAGTGTCACTGAGAGTCTCCCTGCTCTTAGCTCCCATGTCTTTGGGCCACCCTGCCGGCTTCCTACACTGTTGTTCTTCCACAGACCACACAGCTAATGGGACAGAGAGGCTAAAAACCTCCGTCTGGGGAGGCTGGCCCCAGTGCTCTCAGTGGTGGCAGCATCTGGTCCCTCCTCCCTCATCGTGGCAGTAAGAAGTAACACCTCTGCTAGTTCTTGAAGGTTGATGGATGAGAAAAAAAAAGAACCTGATTGTCCATATTTTTAACTTGAATTGTAGTAAGATCAATCCAGTTGAAAAAGTTACCCACAGAGAGTTTATTAAGCAGACCACAATTCTCTCTTTCGGTCAAAACCAGGTAAGTTAGAAACTCTTCCAAGGTGGGACATTAATAATGGGACTGCTGAGGCACAGTCCATGAATAGCTCTGCTATAATTCATGATCACAGGTGAGTGAAAGCCAAAAGCCAAGAACAACAAAACTTTTCAGCATATACCTGTTTGGGTTTTTTTTTTAACCTTTAGTTTCGTATATGTATAATGAATATTAAAACCAACCTGTGTTTTGAAACTGCTCTGTTTCAAGAACACATGTTTGCATAAGACATTTTTCTGTCCACGAATAGTTAATTTTCCCTATGAGCCATGGATTAATGTGTCAAAACTGTAACATAAGTGTATGCTCTTTTCAAGTGGAGAGTCTGTTTGGTGCTCCAGAAGTGACACATATGATAACCAGAGAATACTGAGGATGCAGTGACCCTTTGGCATGCCACTGTACACAGGAACATCCTCAAGAACCTTACAATTTTTGCAGGTGTTGAATTTAACTTGATTGATACAACTCTGTGGCAGAAGAAAATGTCACTAGTTAGACCCAAAGACCCGACCCTCCATCTTTTGAGAGAGTGTGTATAGCACAAGTGACAAACGTAGCCATTGACCTGGGCAGGGCAGGTACAGCTCCCAAAAACACCTATTCTTTAGTGCATTCCTAATGCCAAATGATACAGAGCTGTATCACACTATTGTGTCAGAACACAAGTCTCCAGCATCCACCTCACAATGTGGTAATTGATGTCACAAGGTTAAAAATGCTTCAAAGACTGAACATGACTAATTCTTTTGCCTGGGTGTAAATCCAAAATTTTTTTAGTGTATAACTATTTTATGTCAGATGAGAAAAGATGTCTTTCAGCTAATTTACTTCAGGGGAATTAATGTAAGCGTATAGTTGTATGATTGCAGTCAGAATCAGGTCCTGCATAAGCAGCTATTCAGTCCCTAATACTTGGAAATATATTGTTAAAAGAAGAACTTGCCAGGATGCTGCAGCTCTCCATAATGAAATGCATCTCCTCCATAGCTGTGACAGCTGTGGCCAATGAGGCTACTGCCATTGTGATTAAAAACCTATAAATACTTCCAGGAATCTGAAAAGCAAAAAAAGATTGGATATAAAAACTAAGGCTGATGTAAATTTTTATTCACAAAGACAAATGAACTTGTGAAAAATTAGTGTGCTGTATTGGGTTTGTGTGGCCACGTGTTGAGGTAGTGGGGGCTGCAGGGGCCACTGCCCAAGGCCGAGCCCATCAACAAAGGTGGTAGCACCCCTGCGATAGCGTAGTTAGGAAGGAGGGTGGGGGGAAACCTGTGCAAATACAGCCAAAGAGAAGAGCGAGAATATGTGAGAGGAAGAGCTCTGCAGACCCCAGGTCAGAGCAGAAGGAGGGGAGGACGTGCTCCAGGCGCCGGAGCAGAGGGTCCCCGGCAGCCCCTGGGGAAGCCCACGGGGAGGCCGGCTGTGCCCCTGCGG
>NW_010531315.1:0-7416 GCF_000687285.1 Phaethon lepturus | reverse complement strand
GAGGAGTCCTCCCCTGCAGGGGAAGGAGCGGCAGAGACAGCGTGTGATGAACTGACCACAGCCCCCATTCCCCGTCACCCTGCGCTGTGGTGGAGGAGGAGGTAGAGAAATCGGGACTGAAGTTGACCCTGGGAAGAAGGGAGGGGTGAGGGGTGGGGGAAATTGTTTTAAGATTTACTTTTTATTTCTCATTATCCCACTCTGATTTGATTGATAATAACTTAAACTAATTTCCCCAAGTCCAGTCTGTTTTGCCCGTGACGGTAATTGTTGACTGATCTCTCCTTGTCCTTATCTCGACCCACATTTCGATATATATAACACCATTATATATATACATAACCAATATAACCATTTCGTTATGTTTTCTCTCCCCTGCCCAGCTGAGGAGGGGAGTGATAGAGCGGCTTCGGTGGGCCCCTGGCCTCCAGCCAGGGTCAACCCACCACAAGTGTGCATAGTTTTCTACCTTAGCATTTAACAGTTACGTGTTTACTTTTTCATAAATTCATCAGGTATGTGTCTACAAATTCTACTTCCAGATTTAGATTTAACCACAATTGTCAGATAAATTGCCAGCCATCAGGTAAACAGTCTACTCCCACCTTGCATGTGTCCAGCTCGGAGGTCTCGTATGTACTTACTTACTTTCTCTTAATCATGAAAACAGCCAGAAGAAACGTGATCTTTTTGGAGCTGAGACTTGGGTGAAAATTGGCCAGTAGTAATAAGCATGTTTTTCACCTGTAATGATGATACCTTTCCTCAGAACTGGGACACAGTGACATGATGGTGTTAGCGAAAATTCTTCTATGAAGATCATATTTTAAATTATATATGAATTAACTGCAAATTTCAGTTACTGTTGCTGTCACTGGAGAACTTAGGATGAAAATATTGCTAGTTTAAAACCAGAAAACAACAAGGAATATATTATAGCTAGAAGGACCAATTTTTGCCTAATAAAAGAAACGTGTAGCTACTCATTTTATTTGTACTTCAGGGGCTTTAAACTCCCTGTTTCTACTGGGATCAACACACCTGGGAAGCTTCTGGTGTAGAAGGTTAGACAAATGAGGAGGTTTTAATATTTTATGGCAGTCACATTAGGAAAAGTACTTTCATTAGCTCTACAGACAGATTATATTTTCAGGGATGTTTCGTTTTATGTTTCAGTATATCAGAATTCAGGGCTTCCCCTGAGAAAAGCACTGGAAATAGAGATTAGATGCCTCAGATGAAACAGTACAAATGAGAACAGTTTGTATCAGTGGTGGAGATTATGATTTCAGCCTCAGGTAAAATGCCTCGTGAAATTATATTTCCCATGGAATTCCTTTCACTGTTCCAGGATAATATTGCACCATTTGCATTACAGTCTGTGCTGTATGGGGAAAGCATGAAATAGGAATTCTTTCCACCTGCACCGCAAACCAGAAATTTTAATGCTTGTGTTCCTTAGAACATGAAACATATTTTTTATTTAATTAGCTGTGACATTTAAATGCTATTAAGAATATTAGCCTTTAATGCATTTGATATCTCAAGGAATCCCTTTTCAGAAACATGTTTGCAACCATTTTAATTTTCTATTTATTTAGAAAATCAGACATTTTGAAGAGCCACAGCACATCCTGGAGTCTCTCTGTTAAGCTAAATATGCAGATACAAAGTTAACAAGAATGGCTGTGATGAAAAGCTAAAATTGTTTAGGAATTTCTCCAAAAGATGGCAAGTGTGTCTTGTTGAAACACACAGAAATTTGGACTCCTCTCAACATAATAGCAACAGGCAGCACTGAAGGCAAAGGTTAGCAAGGGTCAGAGGAAAATCACCATAAAGCTGTCACCAAGTTGTAATAGACAGGAAGACAGGATTCAGACCCTGGTTGACAAATCTAAATGTAGGTATCTATATGTTGATCTCTATGCTCCCATTGTAGTCAGCGAAGATCTAGTCAATAATGTCAATTGACAATAATGCCAGGTGCTAACTAGCTAGTCACCAGAGGCCAGTTTCAGAACGAGCTGAACTGCCCTGTACTCACAAAAAATACCTGATCCCTCCAGAATCTTTTTCGAAAGGCGTTGGTAGTCTGAGGAGGAGCCCTGAGTAAGCACAGGCCAGAAGCTGCCATGAGAAAGCTCCATCTGTATTAGAAAGCTGAATTCACCTTCGATTTCTCTCTGATACTGATGTACAGAATGACCTTGTGAGTTATATATTAAACAGTCTTACCCTGCTAAATACAACTGATACATCTAGACTGATACTAGGAGTGGTTTCTGGTGCTTGCTAGTTGACAAACTATGCCCAGCAATTACTTGTGAGGCTGCTAATTGGCCTAAGCCAAAACTGTACCAGTAGAGAGTCCAGGTCCAGTGATCAGGAACACTCTCTGGTGCTTTTTAATTCCTGGTGTAGATAGATAGAGCTACTATGTGTGGTCATTCAGAAAAGCACTAATTTTCAGTGTGAGCCTTCTGCCTGTCTATGTTAGGAACCAAGGACCACAGCTAAGCACTGTGCAACAAGGTTATCACAGCTTTTATTCCTTATGTACGCTCAGTGATCTTCTCTTGCCCATGTTTCCTAGTGAGGAGAAAATAAGTCAGCCTTTGAGTGCCATCAAATATTTAGTGCAAACAAAGTTTTTGGTAGCATCCTCCAGCTGATTGGGAACACTTGAACACACTGAGGCTGAAGGTTAACGTTTATATAGTCATTCATTAGTCACGGTCTACAAAGTAGGTAAGATATCTGGCCATGAATATATTACTCTGACCAAAGGCCTCCTAGGGTAACCCAGATGGTTTTTGTCCTCAGTGGTCAAACCAGGCTAGAGATGATGCTAACCAGCTCACGTCTTACATGTCAGTGACAGAGGGAAAGATTGTGGTAGCCAAGTTTTAGATTTTTGCTTCCCCCCACAAAGCTTTTGAAACTCTGGAGGTGGAAAGCCAACAGGGGATTGAGAATCAATTTGGCTGTAAACATATTCCAAAACATACAAATAAGTTTTAAAAGTAGGAATTCTTGTTTAAATAAAAACTAAAGCATATTTTAAAATATTGTTTTCTCAGCTTAACTTAGTCCTCATCAGGCCAAAGATGCAGTAACTGAAAACCTGCCTTGAACTATGTATTGAGATTGCTTGTCAAGCTGATTTTCCCCAAACTCATCACAATCTCACAAGAAGCAAACAGCAAGCACTTTGTTTACATTACAAGGATCTAAACTTACTAGGACTAATGCAAGTTACATTTGCTTTACGTGCATTCAGCTGTTCCTAAGCTTTGCCGCACCTCAAGCAGCAAACACATTTATGCACCTTATAAATGCATTAAATCCTTGGGACGTGCACACTAAGAGAAAAAACTAGTCTTTAAATTGTGGAGTCTATTTCCGAAAGGTTCTGTGAATGTCAAAACTACCAATGTATTCAAAAAAGATCGGATATAAACTTGAAAGACATCCATTGATGGATATTAAACATGATGGTCCAGATAAAGTTTTGGCTTATAAAGGTCCTGAACCAGACTGCTGGAATTTAGCACAATGTGCCAGTGAAAAGGTCACTCTGTACTTGTCGGGGTTTTGGTGTTCCCAGAAACACCCACTACTGGCCTCTGCTGATGCCAGCCTTCACACTGATGATGTACAGTCATTCCTACTTTATTTTCTAAGCAAAACAGAATTTACTTTATCCACAGACCTTTTTTCCTCACATTTCTAATGGCTCAGTAGCCCCACTAGCACTATAACAAAGTTCTATTAAATCGGTGGGTTTGTATATTATAATACATCAGAATATCTTTATTTATTACATAAATAAATAAAGATAAGTAAGAGGAAAATGCTATTTGGACGACTTTTGAACAACATCTAAGCAAATTTCTTAACTTTCAGCACAAAGTAGCAGGTTGCTGAAAATAGTTTTGATGACTTGAAAGCTCAGAAAAACTCTTCAGCTCACTACACTCAAGAGCAAAGCTTCCATGGTGTACTACGAGGTCATGCACACATCATTTATCTTGTTTGTCACTGCCCAAATAAATGTTTCTAAAGTACAATGTGCACAGGAGTAACAGCAACTTTTGGGTAGCTCCTTTAAGGTGTTTATGTGTTCTGTACATGATCTATCTGCCAGAATCCTGAGGGAGAGCTGGTGATTTTTGTATTTCTGTAACCTTCCAGCAAAGATAACCAAATGTCTACTTTTTCAAAAATGTATCCATACTTGCTTCTTGAAAACATCACTCAGTCTTTGTGGTCATCTCACACAATGTGATCAGCTGGAGACTTCAAAAGCTCTTCTGGCACCAGACTTAACCCCAAGGGTTATGTTATTCCACTGCTGATTAAAAAAGCCGAAACATAAATATGTAAACTGAACAGCTTTTGTCATTGATTCCATTATTGTAATCCCTACTCCAGTTGCTCTTGCAAAGTAATGAATCATCACCAATTTATTGTAAAAGAACATCTTTCAGCACCAGCATGATTTTCATGGCAAAAGCCTATTCATTCTGAATTGTTAGTATAATCTTCTGTGCATTTTTATGATTACTCTCTTTTTCAGAAGGTTTTATGTTGCATCCTGCTGGCAGTAGTAATGATGAAAGGCTAGAGACGTTTTTGAAATCCAGATTTTTATAGTATGTTTGTGACTGGTACCACTCCCATCTTGTAGAATAAATTCATGGATTTACCCACTGTTGCTTTTTTCAGCGATGAGTAAGTGGGAGATTGCATACACGGGTGTGTGGTCTCACACATGGAAGTGTTACACATAAAAACCACACACGCATGTTTTGTATAACTTGCATACTTTAACTAAATATAAACCAATGTATAAGAAAACCTCACAGGTTTTTGAGTAATGTCCTGATCTTTTTTTACATGACATCCCTCTTTTCCACTGCATGATCATCTTACATATGTTGATGGAGGGTACTGGTCACATTCTAAAATATACTCGAGATATTTAGACGTTTATGGCACAATAACCCTCAAAGATCCATAAGAACCTAAGAGACATAAGTTACTGTTGAGAGAGGCAAATTAGGTTCATAGGCCCCTTAGAGAATTCTGGAAATATGATTTTTGCCTCTGATGTTCACTATTATTCTTATCGTTTTGTGCAAACCTTCTCCACTGATGTTCGTTCACTGACTTAGAGCTCTGTTTCTCAAGCTCTTGCAGAGAGGATTCCCAGATGCCTGCATGACATCCCCTGAGCAATTCCTCCAGACAGAGAGTGAGAGGCAGTTGCAATTACTGTCTGTAATTGTACATATTTCCTCTGTGCCTTGGAAGAACTGAGCTGCCAGTGACAATTAAAGGTAATGTGCAATTTCTTATTTCACCTCAAGTCTTTTGACACTGCAGACATCTATATTGGGATGGTCAGCTGAAGCTCCCTCTATTCTGTAGAGACAAATAGATGCTTTTCAGGTATTTTTGATCTATTTTGGATATCTACTATAAAATTACACAAATAAACCTTACAATCCTACAAGCCCTTTTTTAATTATAAGTAAAAATAAAAGTGACTAGGTCAGATGCAGTTGACTAAAACTTGAGCCTACAGATCAAACGTTATAGACGCAGCTAGTTGTTGTGGCTGTCTCTTACTGTTCTGCTGTGAAGAAATTAACTTCTGCTAGGATGCACTACATAACTCTCCTTGAAAGCAATGTGTAGAAGTATTACCTTTGAGAATTAATAGGATAACCTGAATTCATGGTGAACATGGTGAAATGCTTTGTGTTTCAGTGAAATTTACACCAAAATAAAGCAATGTAAGTGAGAAGACAATGATATTTTCTGCAAAACAAGTAATTTTTCAAAATGTTTTTATCTTTTTTTTTTTTTTTACTTTTATTTTCCATAGTGGATTTGAGAGATCTAATGTGAAAGCTTAACAAAAATATAATTAATCTATATTTATCCCTCATCACCTTTATCCACTTGTTTATTAAGATGCTGAAGAAAACAGAAAGAAGAAGAGAAAAAACTTCCAACAAAAAATGGAGTGGTGGGCAGAGTTATAAGCCATTCTAGGTGTATTTGACTGGAAAAGGATGGGAGGCAAGAGAAGTTTTATAGCACTGTAGGGACTTAGTGAGAAGTGAGAGAACTAAGTCTCACTGAAAATTCTTCGATGTATTTATCTTGGAGGAAATATTGTTCATTTAAATACATTAATTATTTAGTGGAAGGTAGCTTGAAACTGTTACAGTATTTTTGAAAATGAAAGAGGTTTTTAGAATAGAAAAGAAACTGGGAGAATAGTTCATTTTCTGAGACTTGAGGGATTTCGGAACCTCCCCAATGAAAATCATCCCAGAGAAAAATAATCCTTGCACCTACGCAGCCTTTCACACTTTTATTCCACAACACTTTTGAATCACGCAGTCATACTCAGTCGCCCTGGGAAGGTGTCATCAGACAGAAGCAACCAAAAAGAACCCAGAGGGAGAAGGACCGGCCTGAGATTAGAAGGAAAGTTACTAACATTAATGGAAAGGGAAGGTCAAACCAAGTACCCTGAGCTCAGGAATCCCTCTTTTCTACTGGTAATCGCACCACCATGCAATGGAATTGTGAGATGTCCCGTTCAAATCAAGGTAGCCAGAGCTACTGAGGACTAGGTACTGTGGTAGGTGCAAATTAGTAAGGACATACAGAAGGGATACACCTGCTCACCCATGCAGGGAAGGAGACACAGGGTCTTTCCTAGTCTTGTGCTGCTGGGGCAGAACAGGCATGAAGGGTAGGCCAATGCTGATGGCGTTTCAAAACAGGGAGTGAACACAGAGAGGACCAATTATGTGAGGAACTTTAGGAGAAGGCCTATCACATCTTTGAAGGATAAGAGCATGGCATCACATTTCCCCAGTTCAAGAAACACTAAAGTCTGGAGATGTTTTTCATCAAGGCAATTTTTTTCTCCCTTCGTGATATTCAGCCTTACCTAAGGCCAAAGGAGGCTTAACAGAACCAAACCCATGCACTGAAGCACACTGTATTAATGCATAGATGGTATTTTATGCATGCTACCATGTCAGGGCAATACTATAGCATAGATCTGCAGCTGAGGTTGAAAGTGGCATTGGGTAAAAGCGATTGAGAGGAGATGAGAAAATTGGAGGAAGTTACAGCATCATCTATATAGCTACTTTATTTGTTAATTACAGTTTTCTGCTGGGTCTAACTGTGAAGTTACTTTCCCTTGAGAAGAGCAGAGTACACATTTTCTCTGGTTTTGTGAGGAGAAACCTGTGCTCACACACCCATGTATCCCCCCCCCAAGCACCCCTCCCAACTTAATAGTTATTGCATGTTTTCCTTGGAAACAAGTATCCCCAGCAGTTCACTTTACTTTAGTAAAGCCTTTGACAGCGCCTCCCA
>NW_010531314.1:0-8495 GCF_000687285.1 Phaethon lepturus | reverse complement strand
ACGGGGGCCGCTACTACAAGAAGGGTGAGGATTTCCACGCCTCGTGCCGGGAGAGATGCCACTGCAGGGCCAGAGGGGTGGTGGAGTGTGAGGAGGTCTTCTGCGGCGCCCACGAGGAGTGTCGAGTAGAGGACGGGGTGCTGGGGTGCTACCCCACTAGCTACGGGCGGCTGGTGGTGTCGGGGGACCCCCACTACGTGACGTTCGACGGGCGAGCCTTCGACCTCCTGGGCTCCTGCACCTACGTCCTGGCGCGGCTCTGCAAGCCGGCGCCGCGGCTGACCAACTTCTCGGTGCTGCTGGAGCACGACGTGGGCGGCCGGAGCAACGTGGCCCTGATGAAGAAGGTGGTCACCTCCATCCACGGGTACACGGTCAGCATGGAGAGGGGACGGAAGTGGGAGGTGACGGTAAGTTGGCAGGGCCCCGCGCCTCGGTGCACGCGGGCGTGCAAAACCTGTGGTGAACACGTGTGCGCAAAATCCCCCGCTGCACGCGCGCGTGCAGAATGCCGCAGTGCAGTCATCTGTGCAAAACCCCCTGTGCGCACGTGCGCGCAAAATCTCCTGCTGCATGTAAAATCCCCCCACTGCTAAGTCAGGATGTCCCTGTCCCTCCGCACACACGTGTGTGCAAGACCCTTTGGTGCACGCATGCATGCAAAATCTCCTGCTGCACGCGTGCAAAGTCCCTTGGCGCATGCATGCAAACCCCCTGCTCCAGAAGTTGGGATGTCCCTGTCCCTCGGTGCGCACGTGTGTGCGCGCCAAATCCCCTTGGTGCACGCGTGTGTGCAAAATCCCCTGGTGCACACGTGCGTGCAAAACCCCTCCCCGTCCTCTGTGCACATCGCAGGTGGAGGGGGAGCGCTACACGCTGCCACTGGTGACAGAGGACAAGAAGATACGCATTGGCCAAGAAGGGAACAACATCGTCCTCCAGACGGCCGCCGGCCTCCGGCTCCTCTACAACGTGGCCACCTACCTCCTCGTCACCATCCCGGACGCCTACCGGGGCCGCATGTGTGGACTAGGTGGCAACTACAACGGTGACCCCGGTGATGACTTCCAGCTGCCCAATGGGTCCTTGGCGCAGAGCACTGAGGAATTCGTCACCTCCTGGAAGATGCCAGTGGAGGATGGAGCATGCACCGATGGCTGCAACGGCAAGGTCTGCCCCGCGTGCGATGCCACCAACACCGCTCCCTACGGTGCCAGAGACTCGTGCGGGCTCATCCGAGACCCGGCGGGACCTTTCGGGCCGTGTCACCCACGGGTGAGCCCAGTGGAGTATTTCAACCACTGCCTCCACGATGTCTGCGTTGCCGATGGCGCCCGTGACGTCCTGTGCCACAGCATCCAAGCCTACGCCGCCGCTTGCCCCCAAAGCCGCTGGGGCTGAGCTCGGCGGGTGGAGGACGACCGCTTTTTGCCGTAAGTGCTCCAGAATATCTCCACGGAGCCACTTCAACTCCTATTTTTCCCCAAAGCCACGTCTTCCCCCAGCAAAACTCTATGATTTTGCAATGGTGGCTTTTTTCCCCATTTCTGAGGCAAACTGGCCTTCGCTGTCTGGACTAAGACGCATGAATGACCTGTGTAATGTTATGCAAGGCTGCCTTTTGCTTAAACACCCTCAAAATCTATCGAAGAGACCAGAAATTATTTTTAAACCTCCCCAAAAGGTTCTTGGGGAGCTTCAATTGCTTATTTCCCACCGAAAACACCCCGGGAGAAAGAAATTCCAGCTCACCACCTCCAAAACAACAATATTTGTGTCAAATGAGGTCGAAACGGGCGTCCCTCTGCTTTGCCTCGAGGCGATTAGTAATATGCAAATGCTTTAACTTGGGTGTTAAAAGCAGGATCCGGTTGTTTTAACATCTTTCGGAGCTGTGAGAGATGCCTGAGACCATTGGTTAGCCGTGGGGATGCCCCACTGGGTCCGGGAAAAACGGTTGTGATTTTTGGGGGGCAATAATGGTATTTCTCCCTTTTTTCCCAGCCCTCTCCTGCCCACCCCACAGCCACTACGAGCTCTGCACCCGTACCTGCGACTTCACCTGCGCCAGCCTCTCCGCGCCGGCCCCGTGCAGCTGGGCGTGCTTCGAGGGCTGCCAGTGTGACGATGGGTACCTCTTCGACGGAGAAGCTTGCGTGTCCCTGGAGCAGTGTGGCTGCATGCACCAGGGACGGTATTTCAAGGTGAGGTTGGCCATCAAGGCTTGGCGTTGGCATTTTTGGTGCAAATCAAGTTGAGGAAGGATTGTGGGGTGGGTTGTCCCAACTAGATGATGCAGCTGGTTTGGGGACTCAATCTTTGATGACTTGGGTTGTCCCACGGAGTTGATGCAACTAGCTTGGGGTCTCAGTCTTCAGTGAGGTAGGTTGTCCCATCTAGACGATGCTACAGGTTTGGGGACTCATTTGGTGAGGTGGGTTGTCCCATCTTGATGATGCAATGGATTTGAGGGTTCCATCTTTGATGAGGTTGGTTGTCCCATCTAGACGATGCTACAGGTTTGGGGACTCATTTGGTGAGGTGGGTTGTCCCATCTTGATGATGCAATGGATTTGAGGGCTCCATCTTTGATGAGGTTGGTTGCCCCACTTAGTCAGTGCAACCAGTTTCAAGACTCGGTCTTTGATGAGGTGGGCTGCCACTTCATTCTAAGGACACATGTCCAAAACAACGCAATTAATAACATCCCAAAACGCATATTTTGCTCTGCTGGGCCAAGGGAAAAAGGACAACTTAATTCACTGAGTTGCACAAACTCCACCAAATCCATCTCATGGTTTTTCTTTCTCCCTCTGGGATTTCTTCCACCCTTGAAGGTGGGAAATTCCCCCAAAATTTGGAGATAGTGTCCATGTGGATTAATCTCTGAGCCTTTCCTTTCCAGGCAGGTGAGACCATCATCTCCAGCAACTGCTCCACAAAATGCAATTGCCACCCGTCCCGGGGGCTTGTCTGTGAAGACGTGCGGTGTCCCCCGGACGAGGTCTGCGCCACGCGGGATGGGGCACAGCAGTGCGTCCGGCGGGAAGGCCGGTGCCGGCTCTCCCCGGGGGCCTCCTTGACCACGTTCGACGGTGCCGGGGGAAGGCTCCTTGCCAGTGGCACCTACAAAGTGGCCGCCCTTTGCAATGAGCAGTCACCCAACTGGTTCAAGGTGGTGGTGGAGGTCAGCGAGTGCCGGGACGACAGCATCCCGGCTGCCGTGGCCGTCTTCATCTTCTTCCGCGAAGCTTTTATCACTGTGAATAACAACATGGAGGTGTGGGTAAGCCAGAGCAGGGCATGGGCAACCCTTGTGGGTGAGACACGGAATTTGATTGGGATTCATCTCCTCTTCTTTTAGACACCTTTAGGTTTTCAACCCCGATGATATTTTGGTGCAGTACCAATTTTACAGGCCACTCTGGGATTTTTTTAACCCATTTCTGGCATTTCACCTTGCTGCAGGTGAATGGTCTTTTCACCCGCCTTCCCGCTGCGGTGTCCAAAGCCATTTCCTTGAACGCGGTGGCGGGGAACGTCACCGTCTCCCATACGTCGGGGATGGATGTGCTCTTCAGCCCCAGCGGGGAGGTGACGGTGACCGTAGGGGCTGCCTTGGTCAACCGGCTCTGCGCTCCCTGTGGCAACTTCAACGGTGACCCCAGCGACGACCTGAAGCTGCCTGATGGCCGGACTCTGAGGAGCATCGCAGAGGTTGTTGACGCCTGGAAAGCAAGGGATTTTGCAGGATGGTGAGTGACCCCAAAAAGCACCTCCCCCAAAACCACGGGTTGATGTTTTTTTAAGCCTGGGCAAGCAAGAGGGTAGGGAACAACCTCCATGGGGCATCAGCGGGTTGGGCTAGGCGGCATCCAGGAAGGACTTCTCCATCTTCTTTGGTTTCATCCACAGTGACTGACACACAAAACCAAGGAAATTATTCTGGTAAGTGACTCTTCTCCTCCTTCGCTGTCACATCTCGCGCTACAAATGCTCCTGCAGCCCCGTGATCGGATGAGGTCTAGTTTGTTCGACCCTCTCTAATTAATTACCTGAATAATTGGGGGTTTCTGGTGCCTCAGCATGGACCAGCCTTAGAGAGATGTGTATGACGAGTACACACCCAATGCCTCAGCTTCGATGTAGGACACCCTGTACGAAATACATATCGACCAAAATCACAACGCCCGGCAAAGTTTTCTTTGTAGAAAGAAAAGCTGAGCCAAGATCAAGCGGCAAAATAGTTCTTCGGTGTCTCATGGGTCGTCTTCTGCTTCGCTGTGCTGCCCAGGTTCATCCCCGTGAGAAGCTGCAAGAGTCAAATACAGGGTGGCTGTTGAATTTAGATAGATTGCGCCAAGTATAGAACGGCCTTGCTCAATATAGGGTAATTTTGCCCGATATAGGATCATCTTGCTGAACACAGGGCCTTCTTGGAAAATACAGAGCAATTTTGCTGAATATGGGGCAATTCTGCCGAATATAGGGCAACTTTGCCAAATGTAGGGTGATCTTGCCTAATACAGAGCAATCTTGCTGAACACAGGGTGATCCAGCTGAACACAGGGTGATCCAGCTGAACACAGGGTGATCCAGCTGAACACAGGGTGATCCAGCTGAATATAGGGCCATCTTGCCAAATACAGAGTGATCTTGCTGAATAGAAGGTGATCTTGTTGAATATATAGTGATTTTGCCAAATAATGAGCGATCTTGCCCAATATGGAGCCCTTTTGCCAAATATGGAGCTATTTTGCCCAATATAGACCCATTTTACTGAACACAGAGCACCCCCAAAGCCACCGCCGCAGGGCAATGAAGATCCCTCCAAGGGCCGTCCCATCGCCGCCTTCTGCTTGCTTGCCCGCACACCTCGCCCTTGTGCACCCACTGGCCTGCCCTCATTCCACCGCCTCCCCCGGCCGCCCCCACCGCGTCGCCTGTCCTGCACGGCACCTCCACACCAAAGCCTAACATCCAAACGTGGCCTAACACAACCATTTAACCCCTGCCTCCCCTCTGCTGTTGGCTACGAGGACGCTCCTGAGGGAGATCGGAGAAGGTTGCAACAAGGTGGTGGGTGGGGAGGGAGCTGCAATTTTTTGGCGACATCCATGACATGGAAGATGAAGGCAACAATGCCGTAAGGCAGCAGCCAGGTTTGGAAACGTTTTGAGCACAATCCCATGCACGGGGACAGGGATCGGCCCCGTAAAAACACGGGTGCATTGAGCAAAACTCACCTTTTGGGAAGGGGAGGATGCAACTTCCCACGGGGGTGTGATGATGAGAGTGAGGAAGGGCTCTTGGCTCCTCTTCGAAGGTGGGACCCTGACGGCTGCCCGCGTTTTGTCTCTTTCAGCCACGCCTCCAGTCTCGTGCGGATGGAAGTGGAAGCCCCCGTCTACCCTATGCAATAGGCGAAACCATTGCGGGGGCGGATGCAAGAGGACAGTTTCTGCACGCACACGCACACCAGTTCACGCACTTCTTGTAAATACTCCTGCAGAGGTTTTCATGCCCCTAGAGGCACAACCGGCACCTCAGGTTGAGTCTCTGCGAGCGCAGAAGGAAAACCAGCACTGAGCTATGGTGGACGTCGACAGCAACGGGTCGCTTGGCCTCAAATACCTGCAAAGAAAAGGGCGAACGCTTGATCTGGCCTCAAATCAGTGAGAAAAAAGGTGTATTCTACAGACCTGATCTACTTTGGGTAGAACCCAAAGCCGAGATGATCCATCTGCACCAGAGTGGCCTGAAGGAAAGCGAGATAATCACCTCAAGCCAACATAAACATAAAGTTGAGATCAACAGACCCAAATCCCAGCCATTTCCCCCCAGAAATGCACTAACTATTCCCGTTTTTCCATGTAACGCTGCTGCTGTTGAGTAAATCAATAAACCGAGTATTTTCTTGTGAGTTTGTGGGGGTTTTTTTTGCTTTGTAAATTCTGGGGTGGGGAGGAAAATGGGAATTGTCTTCTCTGTTCCATTGTTAGTGGGGAAACACCTCGGTGTGGTTTCCTACAGTGAAAATATCCATGTAGTTCCCATGGGGTAACAACGCAATGTGTCTTCTTGGGAAACAAGTCACCCAATGTGTGATGAAAACACGATCAAACAACTCACCCAACGTGTCTCCCATGAGCAAACAACCCCTCCAACATGTCTCCCACGGTCAAACAACCCAACGTGTCTTCCCATGGTCAAACAACCCAACGTGTCTTCCACAAACAACTCACCCAATGTGTCTCCCACAGTCAAACACCCCAACGTGTCTTCCCATGGTCAAACAACCCACCCAGAACATCTCCCATCATGAAACAACCCACCCAACGCATCTCCCACGGTGAAACAACCCAACATGTCTACGATTTTGAAACACCCCGATGTGTCTTCCCACAGGGAAACAACCCAAGGTGTCTCCCGTGGTCAAACAACCCAAGGTGTCTCCCATGTTGGCACCACCCAACACACCTCCCACAGTGAAACACCCCAATTTTCCACGGGGAAACACCCCGTCATACTTCCTGTCATGAAACACCCCAAATTATTTCCAGTTTGAGAGTACGGCTGAATTACCGTGGGAGCGAGACCTTTCCCAAGGCGACACAAACACAACCTCAGCTCTTGTGTTGCTTCATACAGGGAGATGGAAACAGGCTGAGTAATTAAAAACAAATAAAGAATTATGAACAACTTGGGGGAAAAAGAGAACTGGCTGCTCAGGAAGGAAATTCTTGAGCCTGTTGAAGCCAGAAACTTGCTTGAGTTGACGGCAGCCACATGCACACGTCCCTGTGCATCCACTGTCCCTTGCTCCGGGAGGGTTTTTTAAATATAATGCTTCAATATCCCCATTTTCGAGACATTAAAAAAAGGAAAACCCCCAACTTTTTCCTGCACAGTCCACGCAAATCGCTCTGTTTCTACCAAACCTTTCCTTTCATCGAGTCAGCCGGAAAACGTTGCCATCAGCAGCTGCTCGACTTCTGGAGTGTTTCACTTGGAGCAAGAAACTCAGAATAATTATGGGGTTTGTGCAATTCGACGTGACCAGAGCGAGCGGGGGAATATCCTGAACCAATTAAAATGACAAAGAATCGCCGTACAATTAATTAGAATAAATCCCAAAGCAGTTAAAACAAATCCCAAAGCCATCATAAACCCCCGAGGTATTTATAAAAAGCTCCAAAGAATTTAGAGCATCTCAAAGCAGTTATATAAACACTCCAAAGAAGCTAGAAGTTATCGCGGAGCATTTATAACACATCCCAAAGCGATTATGGGAAAAAACCCCAAAGTATTTCCAAATGAACCCAAAGGCATTCTAGCAAGTCCCCAAGCAATTAAAACAAATCCCAAAGCAATTGTAACAAAATCCCAAAGCAATTAAAGCAAAATCCCAAAGCAATTAAAGCAAAATCCCAAAGCAATTAAAGCAAAAATCCTACCATATTTATAAATTATCCCTAAAGGACTCTAGCAAACTCAAAGGGATAACCAAAAAAAAAAAGTTATAAATCACTGAATTTTGGCTTCTCGCAACCTGCCACAGAAACATCCGACACTGATGATCTTCTCCAGAACACCAAATTCACCAGAAGTCATGCAAAATCCATCACAAATTGAAGGGAATTAATCACTTGCGATTTTTGGACACCTTCCCTAGGCACAGGACTTAATTTGCTATTTTTGAGGCCAAATATTTGCAAGGGGTCAGAGTTTGATGATTTCCCCAGAAAAATGTTTTCTCTGATGTTGCTCATAACCCAGGTGGTCTCTGTTCTAGAGAAGAGCATTTTCCTGGGGAATTGATCCCCAGGGGTGAAAAAATGACCTTTTTTTCCCCCCAAAAATGGGTGGAGGCGACCCCGGGAGATCAGCCCTTTCCAAGCTGGGTCGTGCAATGGCAAAAGATTTAACCGGGCGCATGAAAACACAGGAACGGATCCAGAGCGGGTAACTGCCTTTTGCACCCCCCAAAAAGTGTGAACCCTAAAAAGATGCACGGGAAAAAAAAACCACGTGCAATTTTATTACCAGGGTGGTGAGGGGATTTTGGAACCCTTCGGGGGTTCAAGGTCATCTAGGGATGGTTGAAGTGCGAAGCAAGGCCCGTTGCAATTATAACGGTGCATTGCGACCCACAGCGAGACGCGCTGCGACCCACAGCGTGGTGCGTTGCGACCCGAAGGGGGGTGCACAGCCACGTGCAGCGTGGTGCGTCGCAACCCAAAGCGAAGCGAAGCGAAGCGCAGTGCCTTGTAATCCGAAGCAAGAGGCTTTGCAATCTGAAGAGGGGAGGGGAGTGTCGCAATCCCAAGTCAGCAGCATGGCAGCCCAGAACGGGCCCGTCGCGACCCACAGCAAGATGCAAACTACAGCAACTGGCTCTGCAAAGCAAAGCAAGGCCCGCTGCAATCCAAAGCAGCAGCCATCGCGGCCCCCGGCGAGGGGCATCGCGACCCCCGGCGAGGGGCTTCTCGACC
>NW_010531313.1:337-10297 GCF_000687285.1 Phaethon lepturus | reverse complement strand
CTGCAAACTTGCTGAGGGTGCACTCAGTCTCCCTGTCTGTGTCATTGATGAAGATCAATTAGACAGTTCTGGTCCCAGTACTGAATGTAGATGACTGTAATGTAATTGTATTGAACCTATTATTGTATGTTCTCTGTGGGTTTAATGCAATATTTGACACTTCCTTTCCAGAGATCGTCCTCTGTATCTTCATGTCCAGGGTCAGACACGAGAATTGGTTGACAGTAAGTATGTAAAGCACTCTGATTTTTCTCTCATTATTTGTGAGAAAGGGGTTTTACTAAGGGTCATTTTGTTATGACCGCTACGGATTTGTACTATAAATATCTCTGTGTTGATAACAGGCACTATTTAAACATTGGTGTTTAGATCTCCACTCTACCTAAGGTGCTGTGTACTGCATTAGTTGTGAAACTAAAACTTCTGATAGACTACAGGGAAGGTGGGGGAAGTGGGTAGGGTTCCTAGGCAGGTACAGCTCTTATGTACGAGTTTATTCTCTGATAACATGCTGAGATCCCATTACAATAGGCGCGTGACTGGGAGACCTTCCCTTTAATGTACAAGTATGAACATTTTTTGTGAAATATGTCTGTTTCCAGTAGAAGCACAACAAACTCCTGTCTTGCCTATGCCTGCTGGAAAAAAAGGAAAGCTATAAACTGTTCAGGTGTTCATTTGTTTTGTGTATCAGTTCATGGGCTTGCCCTCAGTTGTCTCTTGAAACTTGAATTTTGTATCTTCCTTGATTTTCCATAGTCAGTAAACAATTTTTCACATGTTAGTTTGCTCATTCATGCAGATAGAAATTCTATACAAGGTTAATGTGAATGTTTCTACCATTTCCTAAAATGTATAGGCTGAACTGCCCACCTGCATATATTAGCCTAGGTATTAATTAGCCTTTATCAGGTTGGGAGTGGAAAAAGAACGCTGATGCTTCTTGCCATCCTTTGTGATCCAATCCCAGCATGCTAATATTGGGCCCTGCCGTCAGATGCAATCTTTTTGTCTGTAGATCTGCTGTCACAGAACATGGGAAAGAAACCGAATTGTGAAACAGCTAGGTTAATCTGGGCAGTTGACAAGGGACAAAATAGAAATGAATTTCATATTCTGTCCACTAGGAGCTGTTAACCGAATTAAAGAGATAATTACTAACGGAGTAGTGAAGGCAGCCACAGGTTCTAGTCCAACTTTCAACGGAGCTACGGTTACTGTCTATCACCAGCCAGCCCCTATTACTCAGTTGTCTCCAGCAGTTGGCCAAAAACCTCCATTCCAGTCAGGGGTGAGTAATTAATTTATGTGAATTTTATTGAATATCACTGATTACAAGATTTACCTATTAAAAAGCATACATGTAATATGCTGTTTATTTAAAAACAAAACCAAACACACAAAAACCCCACCCAAAAATAAAAAAAACCCAACCTTGCATGTGTGAAAACTGGAGGATTCATCGGACTGAGTCTGAACAGTGAGACTCAGATGACAATAGCCTCCTAAAAGAAAAGGGACGGAGAGAGCAGTCCTACTTACAGAAAAGCAAAGGGCTGACTGCGCCATCTGACACTTAACTGTTCCGACTGTCACAGAAATAAGATTTCTGGCCTCCAGTGAAATGAACATCCCAATTCTTAGAGTGAAATACTAAGCTTTTACTGTTACATTTACAGATGCATTATGTTCAGGACAAGTTATTTGTTGGTCTGGAACATGCTGTACCTACATTTAATGTGAAGGAGAAGGTAGCATGTGAAGGAGAAGGTATCATTTAATGTGAAGGAGCGTTGCTTGCCATCAACTGTAGAGGCTGACTTGTACCTACATTTAATGTGAAGGAGAAGGTAGAAGGGCCTGGCTGCTCCTACTTGCAGCATATTCAAATTGAAACGGGTGCCAAAGTCTTTCTTCGTGGGAAAGGCTCAGGTTGCATAGAACCGGCATCGGGCAGAGAAGCTTTTGAACCCATGTACATCTACATCAGGTATGAGGGTTAAAAAAAACAATTTAAAAATCCCAGTGACCAGTCATGAATGTAGCTTAATGTTTAATCAGTGTGGGGAATTCTTAATTCTGACTGACAATGCACATGAAATAGTTTTTGAACCTGACTTACTTTAGTAGAGAGACCTTTAAGGTGATAAAGTTATCAACCATATGGTGATACGGTATAAAGGTATAACCAGAAGGTAT
Organism: Phaethon lepturus; assembly: GCF_000687285.1. NCBI lineage: Eukaryota > Metazoa > Chordata > Aves > Phaethontiformes > Phaethontidae > Phaethon > Phaethon lepturus. The sequence continues at coordinate 8,098 of NW_010531313.1, read as the reverse complement.
TGCTTTTGTTTGGAACCCAGTAAAGCTGCGTTCTTTTTGGGCTTGGGTTGTGATGTTGAGCTTGAAGGGAAAAATACGAAATGCGTTGACCAATCAAGTCAGTGTTCTGTGTTCTTTTCTTGCAGTATTTAGAATTTAACATGAATTTTCATGTAGAAAATAAATACTTACCGCTTCTGTTCATGATTGTGCAAAATAGCTGCAGAGCTGCTAGAGTCCTGTTGAGGTGACTGGTCACTCATTAAAGGAATCTGGCAGCGGGTTGCTAATGAAAGAAGTAGCTCCCAAATTTGGTGGAAACATTTGTGCTTATGAGGGGTTTTTTTTTTTGGTATATGTTTTCAGTCACCCAAAGCCAGAAGGTTTGGCAGCTGCTAAAAAGCTGTGTGAGAATCTATTGCAAACCGTGAGTAGCTCTTACAAATAGGAGATTTCAGAGCCTGTCATAGCTTTAGCACGTGCATGGCTAATGGGTTTTTTTAACGCTCTCAGCAAAACTGTCCATGTGTTCTGACTTGCTAATAGGTTTTTCCTTCTAAGTACTGCTGTCTAATTTTTGTACAGTGAATAAACATTTCTTGGGATGGAGCTCCAGTAGTGGAATTTTGGCAGAAAAAAATGCAAGTGGTTCCTGAGCAGAACTGGGGGTGGTGGTCAGGGGATTAACTATATGCAAACATAAAGGAATCCTGCTTTTTTCTGACTGCAGTAGCTTCCCTTGCTTTAGCTTTAAATGTTGTCCAGAGCCATGCTGTTTGCTTTGTCTTTCCAAAAGTGATTGCTGTACCAAAAAATTTTAGAAAACCTCTCACATGTACACATGGAAAACTAATCTCAGTTTTTCTTAAATGAATGTAAATAGAGTAAAATACCATGTCACAGTCTTTCTGTTAGTATTGATAATTGTGTATGGGCTTCAAAGTCTCCTTTAAAAAATACATGGAAGCTTTTAGATTCTTTGAGTATTTTATCTCTACTGAAGTAATTAGTTTTCCACTATTTCCTGTGAAAGATTATCTTATATTTTACACAAACCTGTCATGGAGACCGGCAGGATTAGTGGGGTGTTCAGCATGTTTTTTGTGGTGGCTTTGGTTGGTGGGGTTTTTTCAGTTTTTATGTTAGGATTATTGCTGTCTTTGTGCATAGTATGTTCTGTAATCGAAGTCCCCTTACGGTTTTATGACGATGTGTGCTAAGATGCCTTTTGCCTGCAAAAGGTTGCTATAGTAAATGGACATTTATTGTCTAATCTTTGAAAATTCTTTGTAGGTTCATGCTGAATACTCCCGATTTGTGAATCAGATAACCACTGCAGTACCCTTGGCAGGTAAACGTTAGCAATAATGAAGTCTTTGGAGTTGCATTCTGCAGAGCTGTACTTACAGTTGTGGAATTTATTTACCTGTAGAAGTCTTCTAAGTCCTTCAGCTGTAAAGGAGTCCAGCTTCTTTTATATTTAGTTAATAAATTTGATATTTTTGTGACTCTAACTGAAGGTGACCTTTTTTCCCCCCCCTTTCTCTCACTAGGCTTCACACAGCCTGCCGCTATAAATAGTGTACCTTCCCAGCCATCGTATTATCCTTCCAATGGGTATCAGTCTGGTTATCCTGTTGTTCCCCCTCCTCAACAACCAGTTCAGCCACCATATGGTGTACCAGGCATAGTACCACCTGCAGTGCCATTGGCACCTGGAGTCCTAACAACACTACCTACAGGAGTTCCGCCTGTGCCAACACAGTATCCAATATCTCAAGTACAGCCTCCAGCCAGCACTGGCCAGGTACTGCCACAGATTAATTATTTGCCCTATAGTTGTCAACTTACTAATCTGTTTCTTTGCTAACAATAAAATAAAAAGTCGTTCCAAATGGAGAATTCTTCTTCAGGGCTTTTTTTTTTTCTTTTTTATTGCTTTGCTGATGCTTATAAGCAACTAAATTGTTGGTTTGGCTGCTTCATCCTTCGTTTTTCATATTATAGCCACCTGTTAACATAAAGGATATTTGCAGGGGGTGGTCACTTGTTTGTGAAAAGTGTTATCACGGGCTGTGATGCAGCTATGTAGGCACAGTGAGTTTGAGTTACAGATAGTGATTAATTTGAGGTGGGCGCATTCAATAAATTAAATACTTGTTTTATATTTAAGCTGTGAATTTCCTTTTAGCTTCGCTTAGGCTCTGCAAAGAGAAACTAGTTGTGTGTTCTGCTCCTATGTATGAAACTCTACATTGAATTAATACTTCATATGCATATTATCAAATTTTCTTGTGTTTTGTTTTCAACTTCTGCATGCCAGAGTCCACTGAGCAGTCCTTTTCTTCCTGCTGCCCCAGTAAAAACAACCATGCCGACTGGTACACAGCCACAAGTCCAACCCCATCCCCAAGGTCAGAAGAGACGCTTCACTGAAGAACTACCGGATGAGAGAGAGTCAGGACTGCTGGGATATCAGGTGGAATAAAATCGGCAATTTTACTTCACCATCAAAATGGAACCTAGCTGGAGAGAGATTGTTATTAGCAATTTATTTGGCAGCAGTCATGCAAGACCTTTGGCACATGGCAGCAATTGTTACAAAACATTGAGACCATGCTTTGGTTTCTTTGAGTGGATGCACTGTTCTTAAACTGTGACTTATTGATTCATTGGCAGCTTGCTTTCCATACCCTCAATCTTTTGTGAAGAATAGCGGTGCGTTCAGGTCAAAGAGATGACAATAGCGTGTTACTGATTAGTTTAAAGGGAGATTATTTGGGGTTTTCTGGGTCTTTTGGGTGTGCTTGTTTGAGGGGTGGGAGGGAAAGGTGGTAATAACTTCCAGATTTTCCCATTTACCTTTCTTGCAGGTTGCCCTTGAGAGGATTTCAAGAAGCCTAGTTTTAAGAAATTGATTTTATTTTTTTTTAGATAGCAAATGTTAAACAGTTGATTTCACTAAAAATGATTTTCAGTTCTTCAGACTTGTATGTGAGAAAAGAGAGTTTCTGCAAATGCTTTTCTCATAATACACACCTGCTCACAGAAGAAACCCTTAATAAAAGCTTTGCCTAGAGGCAATAAGGAACTGACTATATGTTAGACCTAGTATTAGTATCTTGAGCAGAGTTTACGGTCTATACGGTATTCAAAATTAGCTGATTGAAGAGGTAGTAAGTTGATCTGTGAGCTAAGCAGCTATCTTTACTGTCCTGGGCTACTGAATAGGTGGAGTAGGTGATGAGGTGTCTTCCATATCGGTGCTCAGGTGTGTTTCGTGCTACATTACCGTCAGTATTTTTAGGAGAAGGCATTTTGTTTAACAATGGCAATTAGCGGTTTCTTCTGCTAGTTGGCAATATGCTCTGAAAAGTTGGGTTTCCTATCATTATCATTAAGGAGCTATAGCTTATGTTGTAGTTGTAGATTTGCTAATGCCGTGTGTTTTTCTGCTCATAGCATGGACCCATTCATATGACTAATTTAGGTACAGGCTTCTCCAGTCAGAGTGAAATCGATGGAGCCGGATCGAAGCCAGCAAGTTCCTCAGGAAAGGAGAGAGAGAGGGACAGGTGAGTGATGAAAGAATTATTTTCAGGTCTCTTCTGATTCTGATGGCAAGCTTATCTCAGAGATGATCTGTGTTTCATGGTCTCTTCTGTAGGTTTGGGGGTGGTTTGTTTCATTGCAGATGGCTTTTTAGTGGTTGGTTTTGTCTTGTTTTAAGGAGAAGGGATGCAAGGGTTACCTCTTCATGCTATATAATGAAAACAGCTTTCTTTCTACTCCTCCCTAAGTCTGTATGCTCTTACTTTGTCTGGGTCTGGTATTTGCCAACTTCTTGAGATCTCAACATGATATTTTTGTGAAATAGGTTAGTGCTTACACTTTAAATTATTTCAATTTTAAAACAAATCTGAAAAAGTTGTAAACTTGAGACTTTGCAGCCTGAAGCTTCAGGGAAAGGTTTACTTGATGGTCCCTTTTGTTTTCTGGCCATTATGAAATACATCAAGGGTATTTGTGAAGTTTTCTATGTTCTCCATCTTGTATGTAGTCCTAAATTGAGCATAGCTATTTGAAGTCCTCAGGCATTACTGCTCTTCCTTAGGTACTCCAGTGCATTGAGCCACAAAACTGTCAGGCTTGCATGTTTTTTCATGGCATCATAGCACGGTTTGTGTTGGAAGGGACCTTTAAAGATTATGTAGTCCATTCCTCCTGCTGTGGGGAGGGACATCTACTAGATCAGGTTGCTCAAAGCCCTGTCCAACCTGGCCTTGAACAGTTACTAGGGACAGGGCATCCACAGATGCTCTGGAAGCCCACTATCTCATCACCATTCAGAGAAGAATTTCTTCCTTACATCTCATCTAAATCTGCCCTCTTAGTGTAAAACCATTAGCCCTTGTCCTGTCACTACAGGCCTTGGTAAAAAGTCTCTCCCCATGTTTCTTCTAAGCCCCCTTTAGATATTTAAAGGCTGTAATAAGGTCTCCCTGGAGCCATCTCGTCTCCAGGCCAAGCAACCCTAACTCTCTCAACCATTTTTCATAGGAGAGGTGTTCTAGTCCTCAGATAATTTTTGTGGCCCTCCTCTGGACCTGCTCCAACAGGCCCATGTCTTGTGCCGGGGACCCCAGAGTTGGACACAGTACTCTAGCTGCGGTCTTGAGAGCAGAATAGAGGGGCAGAATCACCTCCCTCAGCCTGCTGGCCACACTTTTTATGCAGCCCAGGACATGATTTGCTTTCTGGGCTGCGAGCGTACGTTGCTGGCTCATGTCCAGTTTTCTGTCCACCAGTACCCCTAAGTCCTTCTCAGCAGGGCTGCTCTCAATCCCTTCATCCCCCAGCCTATATTGATACTGGGAGTTGCTCTGACCCAGGTGCAGGACCCTGCACTTGGCCTTGTTGAACCTCATGAGATTTGCATGGAACCCACTCCTTAAGCCTGTCAAGTTCCCAACATTCTTCCCTGTAATGTACAGGCTGCACCACTCAGCTTGGTGTTACCTGCAACCTTGCTGAGGGTGCGCTTGATCCCACTGTGTATGTCATTGCTGAAGACATGAAATACTCTTAGTCCCTGTGTGGAGTCTTGCGTGACACCACTTGTTTCTGGTTTCTACTTGGACACTGAGCCGTTGACTGTGACCCTTCAGATGCAGCCATCCAGCCAGTTCTTTACCCATCTAATAGTCCATCCATCAAATCCATTTCTATCCAATTTAGAGGTAAGAATGTTGGGGGGGACTGTATTGAAGGCCTTACAGAAGTCCAGGTAGGTGACATCAGTTGCTCTTCCTTTGTCCACTGATGCAGTCACTCCATGGTAGAAAGACACTAGATTAGTCAGACAATTAAAAGTTAAACTCCTCAGGTCAAGGACTGAGTTATGAATTTGTTTGCTATTACCTCTGACTTTCTGCTTGTTTTTAAAAAAGAAAAAATAATGGCTTGTATTGGTTTAAATAGGCAGTTGATGCCTCCGCCAGCTTTTCCTGTCACTGGGATGAAATCAGAATCTGAAGAAAGAAATGGTGCAGGGTCTTTACCAGGCAACCATGGTAAGTGCAATGAATAAAATACACTTGTATGTAAGGTTTCCTTTCCCGAATGAGTTTGTGCTGGTCTTAACATTCTTTTAAACCGGTGATTTTTTTGCCTGTTTGTACTGCATTGTTAAAGTGAAAAGCAGGTTGTATTGCACTGCTCTGAAATCACTTGTGTTCACTGTGATTATACATACATGACGCTTCTCTTAAAACTTTGATAAATTACTGTATGAATGAGGAGAATGTAATTAAGTGAAGGACTAAAGACAGGTATTTTTGACCCATCAGTTAGCTGAGGCACAGAATCTCATAGGATTGTTTTGTAACACAGATATCATTGTGGCTTTACACTGAACAGCTATTTCTAGAGGCACTAAGGAGTATCGGTGGGAGTTATGGTTCAGGTGTGTATTTACAGACATGAGTTATGTCTGCAAACAACATAAGTGCTGTCAGATTTCATCCTTTCATAGGGCTGTCACACATGAAGTATTTGCAGCTTGGTAAAACATGTAATCTCCTGGTAGTTCAGTGCATTTCAAGTCCATGGGTACATGATGTTAGCCTGTTTAACCTTAGTTTTTCTGCAGTATTGGTCCCAGAGATTGCTCTTCTGTTAGCTTTCTTTTGAACAAAATTTCTGCTTTTCTTTACATACTTATCTCTTTAACGGTGAAATTGCCATCACTTAGACCCATTTGCTAACTTTACCTTTTTTTGTGTGTTTCTTTCTTCTTTCTCTGTTCTCTTACATGGTTCTGATGGATCACATGTGCTGTTGCTGGTGCTGTTTCCTGTGGCCTTCGACCTTGGATGACCATTGGCTTTGTGACCTCAAAATGGTGTCCAACTAACAATTTAAAATTAACGTCCTTTTTTTTTTATTAACTCGTTTTGGGGCATTTTATCTCTTTATTTTTGTTTTTCCTCCTTGGGGGCTGGGGGGATTGTGTTTTTTCGCCTCCTAGATCATCAAGCTAAGAAGATGAAAACTGCAGAAAAGGGTTTCGGATTAGTGGCATATGCTGGAGATTCCTCAGATGAAGAGGAGGAACATGGTGGCCATAAAAACGCAAGTACTTTTTCACAGGGATGGAGTTTGGGATACCAGTACCCTTCCTCACAACAGCGAGCTAAACAACAGATGCCATTTTGGATGGCACCATAAAAGCTGCAGAAGGTTTTCATTCACTTTTTTTTTTCCCCTCTAGCAATAATGCATGTATATTACAGAATGAACTTTGCAAATATGCGTTGTTTTTACATTTGCAGAAGCTAAAGGTTCAGTATTCCCCCTTGAAAGGGCTCCATTATTTTTAAAATCCTTATTTCTGCAGTGAATTTGTCAATTAAAAATGAATTTGAAATAGTATTCTGACAGGGCTAGTCCCTTATACAATGGGGAAATACTGTAAAGAGAAACTAGGGAAGCCTGTCGGTCTGCATTTCCCATTTTTTCCAGGATAATTTAAAAATTGAAAGAATCAGTCATGCTGACTTCATGCTACACGTGGTGTTCATATTTTATTGAGTGTTCCTGCTGTCAGCCTGTGTTTGCAGTCCCGTTGAGCTAATGGTGACCCCGGCTTTGGGGTCCAGTGTTCGGACTTTCAACAAAGGAAAGGAATATACAGTAGTACTGAGAAACTTGAGGATCACGTTTCCTAAAACTCTTAATTTGTTTTTACTTTAAGCATCTCCTGTAACTCGGCACTGTTTTTTCTTTAAAATCTGGTTTTACTAACCCCGCAACTTCTTGTTCTAGACAGATGTTGGGGCAGGGGGTTGCTCAGCTTTTTGGATGGGTTCATCTTGCTGATAATCCCCAGGTGGACTTGGTGCTGTAGCACTGGTGTTTAATCTTCTCCAGTCACCCCTGGATTTGTTTCCGTTCAGCAGTTCAGATACGACTCCTCCTGTTGAGGTTCACCCCCATCTCTTAACTCACTCACTTACTTGATTCTACCCCTTCTGTTTCACGGTGGTTTAACAAAAAAAAGGCAGGTCCACGCAGCGCCAGGACTCCAGCGCAGGCCTTGCTCTTGCCTTGAAGCGCAGAAGTGGAACCTGGGCATAAGTTGTTGGATTGTTTACGGACATGAACTGCAACACAGGCTTTCGTAGCGGGGCGGGCTGTTGCAGAAAGGACTCTTTTGTATGGAGAAGTGATGCGTAGGACTGTGAAGAGATGCCGGTCGGCTTTTGAAAGGGGAGAAAGAGT
>NW_010531313.1:0-306 GCF_000687285.1 Phaethon lepturus | reverse complement strand
TGTTAAAAATTGGGCTGTGAATCGCTGCTGCACAGTGAAAGACGTTACTGGCTCACTTGTACAAACATTGTCTTTCCTATGTGTTGTAAATAATTAGAACCATACTTGCATTATAAATAAATGTATAAATACTCTGCTGCTTTCTTTTTTTGGTGAGGTTTGACTTCAGTGCAGCCAGAATCCGTGGTAGGTAATTTCTCGGGGTGGAAAATTAATGATGAAAAAGAGTCCTTAGGCCGGGGCCCTGCAGCTGTACGCGCCAGCAGGTCGCGCTCGTGGGGTCTGAGCCCGCGGTCCGTGTCCCGA
>NW_010531312.1:0-10262 GCF_000687285.1 Phaethon lepturus | reverse complement strand
AGTCTTATGAGGATCGGCTGAGGGAACTGGGCTTGCACAGTCTGGAGAAGAGGAGGCTGAGGGGAGACCTCATGGCTTTCTACAACTGCCTGAAAGGGAGTTGTGGTGAAGTGGGTTTTGGTCTCTTCTCTCAAGTTGCTAGTGATAGTACGAGAGGAAATGGCCTCAAGTTGCACCAGGGGAGGTTTAGATTGGATATTGGGAAAACTTTCTTGATTGAAAGAGTGGTCAAACATTGGAACAGGCTGCCCAGGTCGGTGATGGCGTCACCATCATTGGAAGTATTCCAAAAACATGTGGCCCTGGCTCTTCAGGACATGGTTTAGTGGTTATGGTGGTGTTGGGTTGATGGTTGGACTTGGTGATCTTAAAGGTTTTTCCAACCTTAATGATTCTGTGACTTCCCTCTTCTTTTTTTCTGCACAGACAACAAATCACTCAGTGATTTATCAGTAAACATGCCTAATTGGGAAGATGAATAGGGAAAACACTCAGTTTATAGCTGGGCAGTACAGTATTAACTGGTGTGACCAGCTGGCTGTTTATTCGATCTGCAGAAAACTGCAGAGGTATTTAAGCTGCTAGAGTGCTATGGTGCTACCCATTCCATAGTTATCATATTACTTCCAAGCAGGCAGGCAGAGAAATGTCATCAGGATGATGTCATAACGCTCAGTCAACTGGCTTATGTGAGGCAGATCCCAACAGATTTTTGAATATGCTGCAGTTCTGAGGCTGGATCTTTGTAGGCTAGTTTTAGACAAGCTTATATATGTAAAGTGGCATGTACTAAAATGCCTCCCTTTTGTCAGTCAGACATCGCCTTCATATTTTTATTCTATTGCATATGTGCATTTTTCAGATTTACTGAATAAGATGCCTACTGTACAAATGCCTGTAGCACTGTAGCTGACCAGCAATTCTGTAAGAGGGCTTTCCTAGTAGCTAAAAATATTAGGATTTTATCCCCTTTGGATGTTTTTCATGAGTAGAAATGAGAGTAGTATGACACTTTCTGACTACGTCCTTTTGAAAAGCAGTGCTTTATTCACCTAAAAGATTATGTCACTGCCATCAGCAATATTTTCAATTTTTTTTGAAGATAAAATATGAGGTCCTTATGGTGTCATTTCTATCTATGTTTTATCATCAATACACCACCATGCCGAGTCACAGTAATGAAATGACAAATGGGGAAATATCTTCTACATAATATTTCTTAAGCCAATTACTTTTCTGGGTGTGACCAGCTGATTTTCAAGTTTTGGTGGGGGTTTATATTCAATAAAGGTGAAACTGAAGTATTTGTGCATCTTCTTTTCTTCAGGTAAAATTATAAATAACTTTGCCAGCTTTCTTTAGAAGCAGCTGATAGCCATTCTTGTAAAGTATGACTTCATTGCTTTCTTCTGCTGATCCACAAAATATCCAGAGGACCTTCAGCTCTCAAATTCTCTCTGCTAAAGCTGTTACGTATACTTACTACCAAACTTCACATTTAAAGGCTCTGTATGCATTCTCTGAAAATGGTGTGAAACACTTGCTGTAGTCTCATTGCTTACAACTTGGGAACCACAGACAGGTTGGATAACTTTCCCACAAATCTCTTATCTGTTCCTTCTGCTCTGTATTCCATTTTGTAAATACTACATTAAAAGTTTATTTGGGGGGTGAAACAGATGTAAATGTGTGAGTTAGTATTCTCAGTCTCTTTTACACTTTAATACTCAATTCAGTATTACAAATATAGATATAACCCTAGAGAAGTAGGCATGGCCTTAGTAAGCACAGCCTTTTGGCAAAGGCTCAGCTCTGAAGAGCAATGGTTTTCCAGTGCCTTGTTCTCCCTTGTACAAACAATGCAGGGATGAGGAAGAAGAGGCAAAGAAAAAAGGAAAGAATTACTGCCTGGGGAAAAAATGCTTGAATTAAAGATGCAGTATGTATCAGTGTTCATATATGAATAAGCCAAAACTGGGGTTGGGGTATGCTATATAAGTGGCAGCATGTGATGAAAACTAAGTCTGATCTTACTGTAATTGCTATTGATCTTCCTCATAATGGAAGAAAGAATTTTTCTTTTTAATGGTGCACTTTCTCAATCACTCTTTATATTTTTTTCACTTAGTTCTGAAAAGAAAACATGCAAGGAACAAGATTCTTTGAATGAGATCCTGTAATAACCTAACTCAGCAGGAGCTGATTCTTCCTAGACCTCATAACAGGAATTTTAAAAGTACCACAGAAATTTCCCAAGCTTTACTCTTTTGTTATGAAAGATGGAGGCTGGCAATTACATTACTTTCTATGGTTATACTTTAAAAGTCTTTGCACTGGCTTTATGATTTGACCCTCTGTGTGGCTGGGCAGTGCCAGAGCTTCAAAGATTCTTTCTTGTGTTCTCAGCAAAATGTCAATATGGGAAACTTCTGTAGTTAGCAGTGAAACCACCTTAGTTGCTGAGATTGCTGTGAATAACCTGGAAGAATAAATGTACCTTTATATTTACAATGAAAGTAAAATTTATACATTCTGATTTGATGAGTTCTGGAAAAGCCTATGTCTAGATCTGGGAATGAAGACACAATTATGCTATGGAGAAATACAGTAATTCTTAGATTGAGACTTTGGATATACGTAGCGTTTTATTAAAACATTTTTGTGCATGCCCTGGACCTAAATTAGGAATAAACTTCAAATAATTTCTTCATCCCTCCTCACAAAGCCCTAGTTTTAATGGTGATTAGTATTATGTGGAAAAATATCTAGCTGAAGTGTAAAGTCCAAACGTATGTATGAGAATTAAATATAACTGCCCAACCTAAATCTCTTGGCCAGCTATGTGCTTTTGCCTCTTTGAACTGAATTTATTCTTGTACTTGCTCAAAATGAGACTACACACTTGTGGGTTAACGCTCTTTTGTCTTATGCATCTGTAAGAAGTAATAATCATAAGGGATGGAAACAATATCTAGAGGTGATAGTTTGCTAATCACTTAAGGATCTTGCACTAATTCCTGGTCCCTTGAGCAAAGCCTAAATAAAGTCATTTGGGAGGAATCGCTATGTCAGGATTGCTAGAAATAGCAACCTCCTCCACTCTCTGGAAGTGGGTTATGAAACATGAGCAAACATAACCTCTTATCTATTTCTGGAAGTCATTTTTGTATCTTTGTCCCCAGCACCATCAGTAGCATCAAGGCTTTGGCTGATGGATCCTCACAATTGCAGATCTACCCTCCCACAGTGTTCCTCAGATTTTTTAGTTTATTAACACAGAAGATGGTTTTGTTGAGCACTTCTTCATGACACGTAAGGAATGTGGATTCATACTGAGCTTTCTGTCCTAGGACTTTGCCTCTCACTAGCAATATTGCAGAACTATTTCAGTTTTGTTATATTTCAGTCCTTCTAAAAAAGTAGGCAAGGGGCAGGATCTGGACCATATTTCTAAGAGTGCCCAGGTTAGTCTTACATCTAAACCATTTAATGGAATATTTAAAGGTATTTAAACCATAAATGTCTTCTGATAAAGACATGCTATGGTGAACATAGTCAGAGAAAGAGTGAGAGCTGGGGCATTTTAGACTGGGAAGTGGGACTGCTGTTTAAGTTTATAAAGAGAGTGGGTTTCTTTTCCAGCTTTTCCTTATGTGTGTTCGGATCCTAAGCCTGAGAATTTTATCAAATCAGTTCATACCAAGGATTGAGAACAAATGGCTTGTATAAGCCTAAGAAAATGACCTTGGTAAACTTAATCACCTGTTTAACATTTGACTAGTCCTTTTCACTTTAACCTTACAGTTTAAGGTCAATGTAAACTAAATATAAATATAAACTATACATTAATGGAGAGGAGACACCAAATTGTGGGGTTTTCACAGCACATGTTCAGATTTTGCTTTTATAAAGAGATGAGGTCAAATTCTTACTGTTCAAAGCCTCAGTGCCAGAGCACACATGAGTAGACTGCTCTACTCGTGAATGGAGGCTTACATTTCAGCTTATATGCCATCTGAGTAATACTTACAGTAACAATGTAATGGCTATCTAGCTAGAAAGTTTATAAGATTCTGTGTCCTAAATTTGCCTGCTTATATTTTAATGGATAGATGTTGTCTGGCGAATTTTAACCTCACTTCCTGACTGCTTTTCATCTCTGAACTTGACTTTTATTCTTAAAATCAATTTTAAATTGAGACCAAGTCTGCTTTATATTTTTTTGTAAATCTGAATTTATCATTAACTAAAGCAGCTGTAGATTTATTAGTTACAACACACAGATGGGACCCATGAAATTGTGACCTGTGGTCTGCCCTGGAATGAATTTCTGTATATCATCGAGAAATTAGGACAACAAAACTTTTTGGAAGTCAAAGTTCTAGTGATTTTGTGCATGGGATGAATCATCAAGAATCCTGGAAACCTATTTCTAACTGTCTCATTATTCTGCTTCATAATTATGAGCTACTCTCAGTGGTCCTGACTGCCTACCTGCTTCCCATCTGTCTCTCAGGTCTTTGAAGAAGGCGTTATTGAATGTTTGTACAGTATCTAGCATGGTAAGTCTTCTAACTGCTACTGTTATACAAAGAGCAAATACCAGCAATAATAACTCTACGATGCAACACAACCTATAAATATATGTGTGGATAATATACATTTTCAGAAAAAAGGAGGAGCCTCACTGGGATCCAAAGCAATTATCTTTTGTTGTCAAATTAAAAAGCATCCTCTTTAAAATTTACAAAGTAATGTTAGTCTTAGCAAGGGATATAGAGAGAAAATCTGTGGTATACAAATAAAAAACCTCAATGACTAATCAGAATTTCACAGGCAAGACACATAGCTGAGAATTTTGCTAATTGAAACATCAGTATTTGCGTGGAAAACATTTGTTCAAGTGCCTTAGAAATCACATAGAAAACATGTTAATATATACAATATATTTGGTTTTTTTTCTTCTATAACTTATCCATCCTATAAAATCATTTATAGACATATTACCTGAAAATGTCTTTCATTGAATCCAGTAGTCTCAAAATTGGAAACACAGCTGAGTATACCGTGATATGATTGGTGGCAGATTGGGATATGTTGCTGTCCAATGGTGAATATGACTTTGTGAAAGCTTTTTTATTTAAATCTCCACTTCAGACCAAATGTAATTTGCCATCCATATATTTCCTTAAAACATTTCTCTGGTCTGTAACATGCAGGGAACTTAGGCCATGTTTGATAATGAAAAGATCAGCAAAGACTTTTAAAGGCTTTTTTCTACTGGAAGCGGAGCTCTCCTGCTGCTAAGGCTGGTGTTTTTAAAGGATTCTACACAGGGCTTTTCTGACCACGAAGTGAGTAAGTATTTCATCTGGAGAGAGGTGCTGAGGGACACAGTGTACTTGGGCTGGGGGAAAGGAGGGAAATCCAGCGGGAAGGGGTAAGGACACTGCCTGGAAAAAGGAAGAGGATCAGAGAGCAAGAAGACAGGATGAAGGCTCCTGTCTCCTTTGGTACTCTTAATGACTCAAGTCCCACAGAAAAAGAGCTCAGTGAAAGCAGGTAGACACAGGACAACGTTTTTCCCTCCGAAGTAACTTACTTATTCGATTTAAAGATCTAAGTTATAGTCTCTAAAGTTAAAACTTTTTCTTAGATTACTTCTTCCTTCCTTCTGCAGTCCCTTTCAGGTTGCCTAAATGCCAGGGAGTTCAGAACAAACAGTGACTCTGGAAAAATGCTGTATGTGTCTGACAGATCAGGACAGAAATTTCAGTATCTACTGAGTCTTCCTACTTCTCAGGCAGTAAAGTACAACCTCAAATTTGTACATTTAAGTAGGAGTAAAAGATAGAGTGCTTTATATTACATGTGACTATTAAGAAAACTGAGTGAGTCAATAGCTTCTTCCTTAGAAATAACTAATGGCTCTAAAACAATGCAAGTAAACATCTATTGTGGGTGGATTTGGGTTTTTCCCCTCTTTCTTTCTTTACTGTTATCCTTATCATCAAAATATTCATTTTCAAATGTGGGCATGTAACTATCAGTGAACAGTATTAATTGTTCCTCTGAGTGCCATTACAGGTAGTGGGAGGAGCATTAAAGGAGACTAGCTTTAAATGAATTAGTACCGATACTGAAAACAATATTGGTAGCTAAGGTAACATGTTAAAATCACAGAATCACAGAATCATTAGGGTTGAAAAAGATCTTTAAGATCATCAAGTCCAACCATCAACCCAACACCACCATGCCCACTAAAACATATCCTTAAGTGCCACATCTACATGTTTTTTGAACACTTCCAGTGATGGTGATTCCACTACCTCCCCAGGAAGCCTGTTCCAATGCTTGACCACTCTCTTAGTAAAGAAATTTTTCCTGATATCTAATCTAAATAACTCATGCTGAGCTCCAGTTTAGTTCATATCATTCAGTACTTTTCTTTCAAAATACTCTCATCCGTGTCTTTGCTCACCCGTTGATGTTTGCTAGTTTCCATACTCCCTCCATTGCAGATCTTGTTGGTACTGATGTCACTCCTCCATATGGGAGTCTTCCAGGATTTGGCACACATAAGTGACGCCTTTATGCACAAAACTGGCTTATGTCCTACCAGGCTTATAAACTATTTTCCTTGTGGTTGGTATGTCATTGGCATGACTCCTGTCCTGACATGGATGTGAAATTGTGATAAGCCTTCAAATTTGATTTGAGGGAATTTTAATGATTCTGTGATATATTTGTAAAATCTTTTTAAAAATCGTTCTGGAAGGATTCTCATCTAGAACAGCCCCTGTTTAAATCAGAGTGCATGTAAAATATTATATTAGATAAAATTAGATTAGATTAGATTAGATTAGATTAGATTAGATTAGATTAGATTAGATTAGATTAGATTAGATTAGATTGCCTAGGGCTTTGTCTTCTTGACATTCTTCTCTTTCTGGCTGGGCAAAAAAATTATTTTGGTGGGTGCAGGGAACATATTGGGAAAATGAGGAGAGTGGGGAAGCTTTATATGTGGCAGGTGAGACCAAGCGATCAACTTCAATGCATGAGCAGAGGAGGCACCAGAACTCAATTTCTTATTTCTTTTCCTCTTCTCTTCCCAGAGATATTTTCTCATTATGGTTTCCCTGACTTAACACTAATTTTCGGGAGCAAAACAAACCTGTTTTTATAATAAGAAACTGAGAAACTGGAAAAAGTGAAGAGAGCTGGGTTCTATCTAAGCAAATGTTGGACTGGAAATAGGGGTGCATAGTCTTGGGCTACTACCGATAGGCTATGGTCATGTTTGCAGTACAGCTCCATCTGGAAGACTGGCAAGTGTACCAAGTCACTTGGAGATGCTCTGGATCTGGAAACAGCGGGATCAAGTGCACCCTCAGCAAGTTTGCAGATGACACCAAGCTGAGTGGTACAGTTGACAGGCCTGGGGGACAGGATTCCATCCAGAGCGACCTGGACAAGCTCCAGGAATGGGTCCGTATGTGAACCTCATGAGGTTCAACAAGGCCAAATGCAGGGTCCTGCAACTGGGTCAGGGCAACCCCTGGTATCAGTACAGGCTCAGGACTGAAGGAATCAAGAGCAGCCCTGCTGAGAAGGACTTGGGGATACTGGTGGATGAAAAGCTGGACATGAACTGGCCATGTGCGCTTGCAACCCAGAAGGCCAGCTGTATCCTGGGCTGCATCCAAAGCAGCGTGGCCAGCAGGTGGAGGGAGGTGATTCTGCCCCTCTACTCCGCTCTAGTGAGACCCCACCTGGAGTCCTGCGACCAGCTCTGGAGCCCTCAGCACAGGAAAGACATGGACCTGTTGGAGCAGGTCCAGAGGAGGGACACCAAAATGATCAGAGGGGTGGAACACCTCTCCTGTGAGGACAGGCTGAGAGAGTTGGGGTTGTTCAGCCTGGAGAATAGAAGGCTCTAGCGAGACCCTACTGCAGCCTTCCAGTACTTAAAGGGGGCTTATAAGAAACATGGGGATGGACTTTTTATCAGGGCCTGTTGCAATAGGACAAGGGGTAATGGTTTTAAACTAAAAGAGGGCAGATTTAGACTAGACAGAAGGAAGAAATTGTTCACAATGAGATTGATGAAACACTGGCACAGGTTACCCAGAGAGGTGGTAGATACCTCATCCCTGGCAACATTTCAGGTCAGGTTGGACGGGGCTCTGAGCAACCTGATCTAGTTGAAGATGTCCCTGCTCACTGCAGGGCGTTGGACTAGATGACCTTAAAAGATCCCTTTCAACCCAAAGATTCTATGATTCTTTGATTTGTCTGTGGGTTGTGGCAGTGAGAAGACGGTGGAAAATGGAAGTCAAAACCAAGGAAGAGATGGGAAGCAGTATGTGCTCTGTAGGCCATAAATATATAGCTCCTGTGACCTTGTTCATGTCTCCACTTTTAATATTGCAAAGTTATTGGAATACCTTGAGTGGTTCCAAACCTTCACCTATTATCTTGTCCCAAATTGTTCACAGCACTTGTATATATAATTGTTCCTTGGCTGACATTGCTCTTTAGCTTCAATAACTCTTCTCATTTCTTGGTGGTTATGTCTCTGATGATGTGTATATACAGACAGCTGTCACTTCCCCTCTTACCATTTGTTTGCTATGCAAAGCATACTAAGCTTTTATAGTCTCCTCTTGTAAAACAGGCTCTTTAGCTCCCTGGTCTCCTCTGCACCTTCCAATTTATCCTAATTCAGTTTTACAAGGACGACAGACCTGTTTCAGAGGAGGTCATACCAGAGTCTCTCCAGCACCAGCGACATGCCCACAGTTTGTGTCTGTTTTTTTGCAAGCAGTTCCTGCCATTAATGCTCATTGACATTTTATGACCAATGAATCCCACTTTTCCTCCTTCTCTTTCACATCCACTTCAGGTCAGAAAAACTATCAGCCAAGACCATGATTCAGGACCACCGTGTTGTACTTTCTGCTCTTAAATTTCAGAGACTGTAGTTTACACAGTGTTAAGGGGTACTGGACTCTTCCGTACGACAACCTCACACATCCAACCTGTGACATTTGCTTTTTTCTTTAACCAACTTGTACTTTTGTCGCAACGTCACTACTGTCAAATAAAATAATCACACTTCTTATTCAGTCTATTAAAAATTTAAATCACAGTAATTCACCTTTCAGTCCAATGTCTTGTCTTCTGCCTAGTCAGTCCCCCATCCATTTTACACCACTGGTGCTAACACCATCTTCTCTAACTCGCCTGATAATTCCCTATGTGGCAGAATAACACATATTTTTTAGGATTCATTTGATTTTTGTGTGTGACATGCAAGTCACATAAGGAATGCATGCACACTAACAAGTATGCTTAGAATTTCAAGTGCAATTCGATGCATAACACCCTGCTAAATGAAAGGAGAATTAGAGCTGAAGCAAAACAAATAGATCCTATGCTTAATTTGATAATAAAGACTTTATCTGGAGCTGACAGGAATGACATCTTTAGCTAGTTTTATGATTTCCAGTTTCCAAGAATCCTTGCAGGAGGAAGCAGCACCTTTTCAAAGGCCAGGGGCAATGAATGCTACTGGATTTTTTGCAGGGAAGCGGTTTACAAAGGCAGTGGGAGACAGCACAGCAGGGAGCAGTGCTGAAACCCAAGCGTCTATGTGGGAATTTCATAGGGAAGGGTGTGAACCTGTGATAGCCACTTGCACACAGAAGCTGTTGGACTCATGCTCTCACACCCAGCTGACCTCCAGATCAGGGTTATGCTGCACATTGAGTGGGAAACACATCGCCAGTGTGGTCTCCCGGGGAGGGACCAAGCCTCTCCTAATCTGATGCGGTCTTAGGGCAAACAGGCTTTCTAGAAACAACCATGAAAAGCCTCCCAACCTGTAAATTTAATTTCTGAAACCAGTCAAGTTAAACTTCCTCTGTCTGTCTGTGTGTGTGTAAGTACACGTAAATGAATTTGAAAAATATTCCTTCATTGCCTGTACTTAGTTCCGGACATTGGTGCTTTTCTATATTCCCATTTCGCCGGTGCCCAGGGAGGCAGCAGCAGCCCCCTTCCCCTCACCTGGCTTTCCCGGCGCAGTCCCCGCTGGGCCGCCGGACGCCGGGAGGGCTGCGGAGCCATGCCGGGTCCCCTCCGCTGCCCCACGCCGGGATCGCTCTCTGCACCCCACGCACATAGCAGGAATCCCTCAACCCTCGTCCCCTGCGGGCACCTCTAAGGACAATCACCCGGGACCCGGCGGCTGGAGG
>NW_010531311.1:11559-23030 GCF_000687285.1 Phaethon lepturus | reverse complement strand
TCTTTAAGCTCCCTTCCAACGCAAACCATTACATAATTCTATGATTCTTTGTAAATGGTGATTCTTTCATTCTTACTGTAATGGCATTCTTACTGTAATAGCTTTACTATATTGCTTTAATCAAGCACTGCTATGTTTTTGTGCTTCTGCTAAATCATCAGCTTCTAGGAGTAATTCAGTAATTTCAAATTAGCTTGTTTCATACTGAGGGTTCTGAAAATGCTTTCTGAATATCTGTAAATGAAGACTCAAGTACATACAAACATACAAGATTTTAAATATTCAGGAATTACTGATGGAATTGTTGTATAATTAGAAATTGTGTCTTTTCAAGGTTCTCAGGCTTAAATATTCATGGTAGCCCAAAGATTTATTTCAGCATGCTTTTTTTTCCTATGAAGAGCCTAAATATGACTAAGAAAAAAAGAATAATGTAATATACATCATATTTTATGTATGTAGGTATACATGTGTGTATAAATATATTTATATATTTATAGTATATAGCAAGTATAGTGTATATATATACTGTAGTATATATATATAGTATATAGCAAGTATAAATTAATGTCATGACTTTAATACTTCCATTTTTGCAGTAGCAGAGGAAAATCTTAGCTATCTAATTTATACCAGATACTTAATTTTATTTTTCACAAAAGTTATTTGATTTTAAATAGACCGTTCAATATCTTCAAATTGTCAGATAGGCTGAAGAACAGACAGTGGGAGATGAAAAACAATCCAGCTTTATTTACTAAAATTTAGTGATTCCATTGAGTTCATATGAATTGAGTTTACATACACATATTGATGATGCCATTAATCCATTCTGTCATTACCAGAATAAGAATGCATCACCCACTTCCATTCATTCTCCTGTTTGAAAATCCTTTTCAACAGCTCTCACTTCACATTTCCTTAGTACTAGAAAACAGAACAACTTGTTTTTCATTCCATTCACAAACTAAACATAGGCTCTATTCTCTCCAGTAAAATGCATCTTACTATAAATAAATCAACCGTTAAAGAAGTAGAGACTAAAAGGCAGGAATCACTTGTGTTAAAGTACCTATATGTCCTCTGCATAAGAGATTCATGCATTCCTTTATCCAAGGCAAAATCTACAGTTTTAAGATACCAAAGTAAGTTGTTCTCTGAAGAGTGGAACTAAGGAAGTTTTTTAAATTCTTTTTTTCTCCCACATGCTTCAGTCCTTCCCATCCTCAGTGCTCAAGTACTTCTTCCAGCTTCTTCCCATGTCTTTTGGCAGTTTGGCTGAGAATGTGGCAACATATGCTGTTGCTGAAATAACCGTGTGCTGATTGCCTGTTCATTATATCCACGGTGACAGGCCAACTGGCTGAACTGCAACTGGCTTTTCCTTAGTGGTAGCACTAATTTTCATCCATCTCTAGCAATCAGTTTTCCAAAATATATAGGAATTTACTGTCTTCAAGAACTGTGTATCTCTCTGAAGTGCTTAATGGACTCACAGGTTTAGGAAGGGGAGGCCTCAGTACAGTTGCATAAATCTCACCTTCTTGGGAAATCAGGTTCAAAGGTACTGTCATATTTTATTTGCATCTCAGAAAAAAAGAAACTGAAAGTCCATCAAAGTTAATAAAATTACCATAACTATTAGTTCTAACTAAAATTACTCAGGGCAACAGAATGACTTTTAATTTTGTAAGGTTAGTAGAGGGAGAACAATTTGTGAAGTTCTAATGCCTGTTGAAGTTAGTGCAGTTACATAAGTGTAACTTAATGGCATATGGGTTTAAAATATTATTAAACTGTCTTTTCTAGAGCAAGTGAAAGATTAATTCTGATGCAGTGAAGCAAAATACTCAAATTATAAAATAACAGCTGTATCTCTCCAAGGATTTTTGAAGTTGCATGAGGTTAAAAACATAGGTGGTGTATGGTCAGATCCACTTATACACAGGCACAAGGCAGATTCTCCCATTTTTCTTAACAGAACCCTTCTCATTAAGGAAGCCATTTAGACCTGAAATATCAAAGCAGTACACATTTTTGTCTAAGGCCAGCTTGCATCTGGAGTGCCTTTGTGTACGTAAGGCATTATTATTAGTTTTCCAGTACAGTACCTGTGTTAAGTGATTTCAAGGTGCTACATTCCAGACACTGCAGAAGGAATTCTCACTGCCTCAGTGACCTGGAAGTCTGAAGCTCGCAGGCTTCAAACATGGAGGTCCTCCTCACCTTCCCTGGAGCAGGGGAGCCATCTAGCAGAAATTCATCATCAGCTTGCAGAGTCTGCTGAGCAGTTTCAGTGAATAGACACATTCTTCAGTCAATTATATTCTGTCAAATTGGCATTTATCATTTGAAACCTGTTTTCCAAGAAATTTTCTAGCCAGCTCTTGTAAACAAGAAAAAGAGTGGAGTTGAATATTAATCTTCCTTAATTTGCTTTTTTTCTTGTGGTGCCTTCTTTTAAGAAAAGAATGTCTCATTTTCTTCTTTTCATACAGCATAGAGCTTGGTTGAGTTAATTCCATTTATCAACTGTTCAAGTTATTTGATATAAGAAACAGGATTCACAAACACTTGAGCAAAACTACTTTACCATCTGTGAACTGTAGCAGGTATCTGTGGTATATTGAAGCAGGACTCGATAGCAAGAAAATTATGCTTTGTCTTGCCTGAAGAAGGCTGCTTTCATCAAAGCAATCTTGAGTTTAAGGTACAATAACTATTATGAAGGCTTTTCAGAGACACATGCAGAAATGATTGGAGCTGAAGTAACAGGTGCCTGCTGATTTCTGGGATTAAAGAGGTTTAATCCTGTATTTCTGTGGTGGGCTAACTGTAGATAAGGACCAAATGCCTACCCAGCAGATGCTTACTCTCCCTTTCTTAGCAGAACAGGGGGAGAAAATAGGAAGAAAAACAGGCACAAGAAAGCTCATGGGTCAAGATAAAGGCAGGGGGATTGCTTACCAGTTACTGTTGTGGGCAAAAGAGACTCAACTTGGTGAAAATTAATTTAATTTATCACCAATTAAAATAGATTTAGGTAGTGACAAAGACAGACAAATGTTACAACACCTTTTCTCCCCCCTTTCCCATGCTCAGCTTCACTCCTTTACACCTGACTCATCTGCCCTGTCCTGGAGGGGTGCAGGGGAGGATGGATGCGTGTGTTACAGTCAGTATACAGTGATTTTCTTTTTGCCATTCCTTCCTTCTCCCTTTTTCCTCTGATCTGGCATGAATTCTCCACAGGCTGCAGTTCCTGTCAGCAAAATCTTCTCCGACATGGGCTTTTCCACAGGCTGCTGGGAAGATCTGCTCCAGCACCATGGAGCACCTCTTCCTCCTTCTCTGACCATGGTGTCCCCTCTGCTGTTTCTCACTCTTTTTTTTCCCTCTTCCTGTGCATCTCCAGCATTTTTTGTGCTTTCGTAAATATGTTTTCCCTGAGGCACCACAACCAACTTTGCTCATGGGTGCAGCTTTGACCTGTTGTGAATCTGTTGCTGAGCCAGCTGGAAAAGGCTGCATCCAGCACAGGGCAGCCCCTCAGCTCTTCCCACAGAAGCACCCTTGCAAATCCCCATGCTACCAAAGCCTTGCATTTACACCAAATTCTTCTTTTCCTTCCTTTAATACAAAAATACCAGTAATTATAACTGTATATAAGAATAATAACTGTATATCAGAATAATCTCAATATTATACATGGCATGGCCAGGACTCTCTGTAACAATAAAGGTAGTCACTCAAAACTGACATTAAGAGATTTCCCAGTTCCTGTTCTCCCTTTCTCTGTGGGTCAAGACTTTGTATGATACTCCTTTTCAAAAGTGGGACACAACCACAAGTTGTGGCCAGTTCCCAGCTCTACCAGTTCATTTCCTTAGTAGATTTAAAACCAACTGGTTTGTCACTATGTAAATGATCCCTCTTCATCCCACAGACTCAAATGTGGAATTCTTTGAGGAGTTCAGGGAGATTATACTGTCAAAGACACAGTCATAGCTCTCACTAACTTCAAGAACTATGATAGCAAAAAAACTGCAGAACAAGGGCTGCTTCTCATAGGCCTGATAAACCGTTTCAACCCCCCTTGCTGTTGGACACTAATCAAATCCTGGTTTTGTACATGCAGTGGGAGCTTACGTACTTCTAAACTTCACAGCCCACTACAGGTTGTAGGCAAATGATGTGGCCTTTCTGGGCATAGATGGGCTGTTTGATGTGCCATTGCAGTGGTGGTGGCACCTAACAGGCTGCACAGTTTAGCTACCCGGGTGTCCCCCTGTCATAATTAGCATCCTGCTTGTCCTACGTAACACAAACAGAACAGTTGAAAAGGAATTTGAGGCTAGGTAGGTGGTGATTAACTACATCTAAACTTTCTAACTAAACTACACTTTCAGTAAAGAGTTTGGAAATTGTGAATATTCTCCCTCTGTTTATTTGAGGGCGTTTCAAAAAAAAGCGAAAATCAGAACTGCCAGTGAGGTAAAAACTACAAACACTACAGGGAAATAGTTTTGAGAGGTTATATGACACTTGAACTATTGAAGTTAAACTGAACAAATGAAACACACTAGCTTTAGCTTTCAATATAAATGACAATTGTTTAAAGTAGATGAACTACTAGATAATGAATACTGAAAGCTGAAGCCTGCTATAACTAGCCATTTTCAGAATGGAAAACTTTATGGAAAAAGCTCCAATTTATCCAAGAGTTGTTGGATATTAGATTGTGCCTGACACTCAACCAGTACGAACTTTTACAGCTCTACTGAAGTCAGCATTGTCTAGAAAAGATTAATATCTGACTGATTATTTTGAGCTAGATGGAGTTTTATTACACTGTAAATTCTCAAAAATGGTCTGCACTAACAACATTCTCATTAAATCATCTAATTTAATGATACTAACAATAACAGAGGTGTTTGCTATTGGGGTAAATGAAGAAACATTCTCACTAGCATCCAAAACTAAATGATTCCCTCTTCTTTTGAAAACTGTGCAATTTATAATGCCCATTTTTTTATCAAATTCATCTCTGTTAATAAGATCTGTAATTATGAAGCAAGAAGACATAACAAGATTGGCTGATTATAATGCAGGAAGCATAGATGAGTACTTCTAATTCCCCAGAGGATGAAGCTCTCTGGTGATGGTGCTAGCATGCTTAGGGCTGCTAGACTGCTATTTCTAAGCATCTTTATTTTGAAGGAATTGTGTTTACGCAATTGAGCTTAAATTATTAGTTTGGAATGCTCAGCAGCTTTTATTGTAGCTGCTGTTTGCTTTCTTTTTGGTATTAATTTCTATTAATTTCTATTCTCTAGCAGAAGTATAAGAGTCTAGTAACAGAGGGTCTGTGTGGAATATCTATGGAACAACTCTGCTTCTATGGCTGCAGTCTGTGAACCCAATCATGCAAGAATTTAATAATGCAGCGATTTAGATTTGTTTCAACACGATAGTTTATTGGGATAAGAAAGGTATTACTGTATTTCCTGATCTGGTTGGTGATCTGAAGCAAATTTTTCAGTTCTCTCTATCTTAATTTCTTGATGTGTAAAATTGAGATTGTGTTAGAGATCTTCAGTCTCTTACTTAAATTTCCCAGAATGTATTCCAGATGCTTTGAGTTGAGGACTGGGATAAACAGCAGCATCTTGTATTTTGGATGTTGTCCTCAGTTCTGAACTGAGGACAGTCAGTTCTGAAGTCTAGCTGATGGGAAGCTGGCAACCTGCTTCTCTCACCCAGCTCCGTAAGGTAGATACCCCCTTCCAAATTCTCTTCCTGCCCATCTCCTTAGCAACGTGCTAACATTCAAATGAAAATGTAGTATATATAGCTTATCTGAGGATTGCTGTCTTTCCTATTCTAAGCGTTACCTAATTTATTCTCTCTTGCTCCTTATTGCTATGTGGAGGTCTTTGCATTTTAATGTTAAAAAAGTTGTCTATGGTGTTTTGAAGGGCTGACTGGTATGATGATGAACTAAAACAGATGGCTGCACTTGGTTAGTGGAAGATGCCAAATACACAGCATGTGAAACTACACAATCAGTGGACTTCGAAATAAGCAGAATTTTGAAAGGTTGGGGAGAGGTTAGCGATATTAAGCCCCACAAGATAAGGTTGTGTCTCAAGGTTAACAGACCAAATAGAACAGGAATATAATGTGCTTTCCATGTTTTATCTGTCACTACCTGCTAAAGCTAAAGGCAAATGCTCAGGTAGCTTCAAGACAGCAGCCTCAAAGTGAGCAAACTCAGGAACTGGTGGTAAAGAAAAGAGAATACCCGGGACATTGCCTCTCTGTGTTCTAAAGGCACAGGATAAAGTGCTTTCCTCTCCCAAGTTTGTTATCAATAATACTATTGGTTCCGACAGGCTTAGCAAGTAGATACCAAAGGATCAATTAGTGTGGGACTTGTGGGACAGTTCAGAGCAGGGCCACACTGTGCCAGACATTGTGCAAAGATGGTATATTGGACTTTAGCTGATGATCTTACATTCTAAACAGAAAACAAAAAGAAATTATGAGAAGGAAGTAGTACAATTTATTATAGGCCAAGATGTGGCTGCAGACAACATGAATTTTTTACAATACAGAGGGGGGTTTTCAATTAATATTTCAGGTTAAATTATTCCAGGATGATTAAAAGAAGGAAGACAAGAGAGTGAAGAGAGAGAACAGGATTAGGAGTTGGTGGAAAAAAAGATAAAGTGTGTGAATTAAGGATATTATAAAGAAAGGATTTTGTTCAAACCGTTCAGCAATATACGGGAATAACAACATCCAGAGCAGAAACTCTAGTGAAGAATATGACTTTCAGAATTCCCTACTGCAACATCTCTTGAGGGTGTTTCCTATTTGCATTTTCCAACTGAGCAGGAGCTTGTACAGCTAAATTTGAGAGGGTAAGATCAGAGAAGAGAACATGACCATGATCCAGAGGTATAAATACATTCATAAAACAAAACAGAAGGAAAGGCTCAGTCCCATAAACAATTAGAGAAATGAGAAGGAAAATAATTAAAAATGTACTTCCTGTTTTGTATAAGATTGAGAGAGGCATAAGGACTTAACAAGGTTATTATAGTGGTCTTCTGTTAGTCCCATGTGGAGGCAAAGGCTGCAGTGCATCTCCTATTACACACTTCAAAAACCACAGAGGTAGAGTAAAAACTAAGCACAGACAAAATAAACACTCTTAAGCTAGGAGAAGATCTGAAAAAGAACTTCATATAGGGAAGGGAGATGCTTACTCTTTCTTTCTATGGAACATCCTTCCTGAACCCATGAATAAGCATGATGTAAAGGCAGGTATAGTAGTGTTTCAAAATTTTGGCCAATATATTTAGAGAGTAACCTTTGCAGGGAGTTTGCCAACTTGAAATTTAGTCATTGCAAGAATATGTGCAGGTTTGGCTACTACACTTTTCTTCTCACTGTCAATAGTGACCTTTAGACTCTCGTGTTCCCTGTCATATATTTTTCTCTCCCTCCTTCGTTGGAGTCACAGAAAGAGAGCAAAGTGACTACCAAGGGAAAACAGAAAACACAACATTACCCTTAGCACTCCAAATTTCATAAAATAAAATGCCCTAGAAGCTCTGAACACTTTCAAGGGTGAGTAACTTTACCCTTATGAATATTCTCTTTTAGAAAGTTCAGAGGGTCTGTTTTTGCAAGAATAGGCAAGGGAATGATACCTGGTTTTTTCTTTACTAGCCTTTTAATATAGAGTTTATTCTAACTCATTTTTAAGTCAATTTTCTCATTAACCTGAAGCAGTTCAAGTGTTTGTAGAGACATGGATACTACCCACTTGTTTAATCTAGGCTATTAATGCTTTGCTCTACCCTAGAGCAATTGTAAAGCAAAAACATTTTAAAAGCCTGTTGTAAACTGGACTCTACTTTTAATATAGATAGAAAAAAGAAAAAAAAATCAGAAATTAGTGTGATTTTGAAAGTTTTAAAATTACAGATGGATATATTTTAACCTGCTAGGGTGGGATTCAGGTCTCTTTCTCTTGCACGATTTTAACATCTCTTAAAGATTTGTTTTGAAAAAAGAACAGGGAATCAAGTTGATGGAAATACTTTAGTGCTTGTGGCATTTCACTGGATGTGTGAGCTGCAGTGCAGAATTCCTAGCTGTCTAGGTTTACATGGCAATGAGAGAACTGAGCTGAGCTGAAAATAATTCCTTTGATCTTTCAGTGTGCAAAGCAAAAGGACTAGAAATATTATGTCCTACTGAACTGTGTTACAAAGAGATGCTGAATTCTGTTACAAAGAGGCTGTGGCAGTAACCATCAGGAAGCAGAGCTTTAAACGAAATGCTGAAATACTGAAACACCTATCCTGCACAGCACAGCATGAGGCAGAGGTACCTGACCTGGCTCTCAGAGGCTGCTGTGTTCCCTCAGAGTACAGGCAGAAATAGAGAAATATTCCTAGTGTGTATTGGCCCAAGTGGACCTGGGCATTTAGAAGGCTGTACTGTGGCTACTTTTACCTGTAAATGCGTTCTCTCTCTCTGCCATAACATTATGTTGTGTGTACACAAAGCCTAAGGAGAGTTTTTATATACTGCAGTTTCTCTTGGGGAAAATAGTAAGAACATGTGCAATCAGGTTGATTTTACTTCAAGTGTTTGCAAAGTCAATATTTGTATTTCAGTTTAACTGCTAAGTTGGGTTAAGAAAAGCCAAAATAGTGAGGACAAATCTTGTTTTAGGGAAAAAAATATAGGGACCCATGCTGGAGCCGTCTGTTCCTGAAGGACTGCAGCCCGTGGAGAAGGGACCCAGGCTGGAGCAGTTCATGAAGAACTGCAGCCCATGGGAAGGACTCACGTTGAAGAAGCTTGGGAAGGAGCATCTCCCATGGGAGGGACCCCACACTGGAGCAGGTGAAGAGTGTGAGGAGTCCTCTCCCTGAGGAGGAAGGAGTGGCAGAGATGGCACGCGATGAACTGACAGCAACCCCCATTCCCCATTTGCCACTCGTGGGGAGGAGTTAGAGAAAATCAGGAGTAAAGTTGAGCCTGGGAAGAAGGGAGGGATGGGGGGGAAGGTATTTTTGAGATTTAGTTTTATTTCTCATTATCCTACTCTGATGTGATTGGTAATAAATTAAATTAATTTTCCCCAAGTCAAGTGTGTTTTCCTGTGACAGTAATTGGTGAGTGATCTCTCCCTGTCCTTATCTTGACTCATGAGCCTTTTGTTACATTTTTCCCTTCTCCTGATCAGCTGAGGAGGGGAGTGGTAGAGCGATTTTGGTGGGCACCTGGCATCCAGCCAGGGTCAACCCATCAAAGCATCACAGGAAAAAATGGTTCCAATTTTTGAAGAGGATTCTTTAGCCAAGACAATTTCTATTGGTGGAAGCTTGTGAATGCACACAGCCATCTTTACAGAATACGCTGCTGAATGGCAGCTACATTAATTGTGCTAAATCATGTTTTGTTAATATCCATACTACTAGGAATAGAGTACTACATCCAAAGACTGAAAGTGTTTACTGAAAACTGATTATTATTCTTTTTACAAGAAAAAAACATTTCTTTCATAATAAGATACAAATCCTGATTTCCATGGTTTTATTCCATCTTTTATTTTATTACATTTTACAAAATCATCCAGATTTTCTTATAGATTGAGATTCCATGTATCATTTTCTACATAATCTTATTCTACTCAGCTGGCTTTGACTCTGTCAAAATTTTCTGACAAAATATTACACATCAAAGAGCTTTTAGGAGTCAGGAGACTAATATGTTTTCTAATTTCTTCATGTGTGGAAAATGTGTTTGATGAAATCAAGTAGAGCTACTTTTTGAAACATAAATTCTTTTAGCCCAAGTAAAAGTTTCACCATCTGTTACAGCTTCATAAAATTCTCATAAAAGATCTATGATGACAAATGACTTCATATACATAATGGACTTGTGATTTCCCTCTGTAAACTTGTCTTTTTGCAGCTTCTAAATGAATTACTAAGCTTGCTGCAAAGTAAAGTGGTAGTGCAATGTCAATTCAAAAAAGCCCTGTTAGGTGCACCTTTTTGTAAGTGACATTAGTCTTTAAAATGCAATACAGCTAGCACTACAATTTTTTAAATTAATTCCCCTCTGTAGGGGCTTATTAACTAATTGTATATTAATATTAGCAGGATGATCAAGATTTATGTAGCTTTCTAGCTTCCTAAAGATATATTTGATTGACGTAATTGGGCTTTTAGTTATAGAACAGCATCTGATTCCCATCTCAGTTATGTCAGTGTAAATCCAGAGAATGTTTTTCAGTTTAGACTCTGGCCTGTGAAAATGGGCCTCCATAATCTAGAGCCCTTGTAATGTTTGATTTTAGTCCAGAACATGTAAGAGCTCTTACTATTATTGCTATTAATATTATGTGAATGGCACTTCTTATTGTTATGAAGTAAAAGGCAAAGAAGAGGAATGGAGAAAAATGTCATTGGCTTTTTACAGGTTTAAAATACTGTACAAGGTATTATACAGGAGTAGTATGGGAAGGAAGGTATAGGGAAAAACACAACTACATATTTCTTTATACATAAGTTGTTTTATCAGTATATGTACACTGAAGCAATGTTTTAATATAATTCTACCTTCCTTTTTCCTCATTGAAACCCATAATTTTTAGAATGAGATACCAGTCTGGCAAGAATACTTATTTAACATTAAGCAAAAAAAGGACATAGAATAGAATGCAATACCACGATCAGCAAGTTCATTCTGGAGGCTTAGTTCCTACATCAGTCCTTAGAGAATACCTTTACAAGAATTAGTCCTATGTCCGGATGCTGTTGCATTTTAATTTGGTTTAACATGCGAATTCAAATGCCCTTTAACAACACTTACTGTATTTATAATACAGCTTGCTATTTTTGAGATTTTCCCTATGTATACTAATTTGATACATTGGTTGAAAGCTTCATTTATTTCAGAAACTAAAAAATGGCTGTAATCCTCAATTTATTTTTGGAAAAGTACTTGTTTGATGATTTCAGAAAAGGCATTTCTCCTGTCTTCTTGCCAGAGGCAGGCAAAGTTTATGCAAATGACAATTTGAATGCTGGCTGAGAGTTAATAACAGGGGAGTGGTCTCAACTTAGAGCAAAATAACTGGAGGGTATTAGTAATGTAACAATCTACAGAAGAGAAAATGCCAGTTATTGCTGTGTTCTTGCCTGCAGAACTGAAATGCCGTTAATATTTTATAGATAGAATTATTCTCTATTCTGCCCATTGTAATTGGAAACCACAAACAAATCTCAGCAATCCAACAATTATATATTTAAATCAATAATCTGTTTTTTCCTTTTGGTCTAGAAAATGCTTCCCACCTGGTGTATAATCATCTTCAGACACTATATGTCTGTCTGTCTCAGGCAGTCCATCAGAGTCACCAAAAAATTAAGCAAAAG
>NW_010531311.1:0-11528 GCF_000687285.1 Phaethon lepturus | reverse complement strand
ATTCCTGCTAGGGCAGCTTCTTCTAAGTTTGGCTTTGTGCTGCGGAGGAAGACATGTATGTGTTTTCCCCACAATTGTGGAATTGTATTAATGACCCAATTCTGAAGTTCTTGTTAGGTGTCAATGACTAAGGTAGAGTTTTGCCTAAAGACTGAACAAGATCTTTGTTACTTTGTCAAATGTCAAATGTTAGATGTCAAAATGCAGTAAGCTGAACTGCCAGAGTAACCAGCAATAACTTACCTATGGTAGAAAAATTATTTTAAAGTCTTCCTAATGTTTTTGTTCTCTCTCCTTAAAATCATCACAAAGTAAAGTTTCTGCAAATACCCGCTCTCTTCAACAACATAACCAAGCAAGAATTAATTAAGGATAATTAAGCCAACACAAGGCATAGTTCACCAATCAGAAAATTTAAGTCAGGTATCTGGTACCTGCTTGCTGACAGGAATAGAACTCATAAATGCATAACTAATAATCTTGATATCATATCAAGGATATAGTTTTTTCTGAAGTAAGTAACACAAGACAATATCACTCCTCATTCCAGAGGGGACAATGGCATTAAAGTGGACTACTTTACTGAAGTGTTATTACACAGCAGTTGTTCATGTCTGTTTCTGTAAAGAAAAAAGTTTGGAAAAACTCTGGGAACAAAGGTATATCACACTGCACAAGAACTGCTTCATGATTTCTCAGTGCTGGTCTGCATACTCCAGTTGGTCTGATCATTTTCTGGCCTTATCAACAAAAGAGCAGAACTACAAAACATTTCCATGCTGGCTAAGATTAATGGAGAGGAAGCCCAAATCCTGTCTTTGCTTTCTGGGTCAAATTTGAGATTGTACATAAAGGTTGCAAGTTATTTGTAGGTGGATAGGGAGATGTAGGTTATGTGGTAATAGACCAGCACAGATTTCTCTTTCAACTTTATTATCCACTATTATATGCTTGCATCACAAGTTCTCAGAATGCCTACAGTTCTTATACTTTTAGGTGTTGAATAGTGTAGATCCTGCTTCCTGACAGATCTTGTAGCCATGGGATTTTTTATCTTAAAAATCTATTTATTAGTTTTTTAATGGAATGGAAGTGAATGGAACTAAGTTGAAAAAACGCAGCTTTTTCTAAAGAGCCTACATAACCAGGCAAATAAAACATAATATTCAAATTCATGAAGACTCTGCCCAGACCCAAACATTCCCATCATGAGTACATGAAAGCTGCCCAAAAGCATCAGATCCATATCTGAGTAACACTTCCTTCAGGTTTCCAAATTAACAGTGAAATGTACTTACCCAATGTCAAAAACAGGTCAAACTACTTTACAAATGCAGGAAAATAATTCCCCACAGCTATAGTGAAGTCAAAGAGTACTGGAGACAGCTTTGCATTGGAGCGTAAGTCTTCTGAGTCCCAAACTTTTCTTAAATCTTACCAGGGAATGGAAAACTCCCTGTCTCTCTCTCCTGTTCAAGAAGGTAAACAACTTTGGTGGTTTACGAGAGAAGAAGCTGTCATCGTCCCAGAGCTCTAAGACAGAGATTTCCCTTGGAGTCTGTACAAGAATTAATCAGAGAATGAAAGACGCTTTCACATTTACTTGTTGTATATCCAAGCAAAGGCCTGAGTATCTGGTACCTGAGCTAGTTAATTCAGAAATAGCTTAAGTATCCATGGCAGCCAATAGCACTTTATAAAGATACCATAATTGTTATGAAAAATAGTATCTTTATAAGGAGTTCAGGAATTCAGTTGTGTGCAGATACTCCAGAAGTAAATGGTAAATAAGTAAGCCCAAGGATGCACTCTAGGAATGCACCTAGTACCTTCCAGACACTAATGAGCATTAGTCCTTGGAACTAGGTTAGAGATAAAGCACAGTAGTAACCTCCAGATACATATATTGCAGGGTATCAGGTCTCGGCACCCACCATTTGGCTGTTTAGATCTGCTCCTATTGCACCTCACTATTTGCTAATGTACTAGCCAATATGTAAGGTACTAGCCACTTAATACCAGCTTTAGGAAGAAAAGGACTTGTGAACAGCAGTATGAGAGAAAACCTGCAGTCATGCATAGTGTTGTAGGGTGGGAGTTGTAATAATGGCTTCCAGTATTACACTGCAAGTGGAACTGTGTCAGAGAAACATAATCTGACTGAAGTGAAGGCAAAAACTGGACTGCATTTTTTTTAGTTTGCTCCATTTATTCTTAGCTGCTGTTTTTGTGAATTATTGCGTGGATTATTTTTTCCAGATGCAAACTGTTCTATTCTTTCCTGTGGTCAAGCAGTTCACTGAACCCTTTTGTGATGGTCACAGATTTTGTTAAGTTCTTTTAGGGTAATATCATAATAATCTTGCAATATGGGCTCCCTCTAATGCTGTGCTTGCTTGTATCTTAAATGTCCACACATGCATGGCTGTAATAATAACAAACTCCCTTGTTATGAGATATTGCACTTGTTTTTCGCACCATCAGCTTTATGCCCTTTTCCACACACCCTGCATAAAACACTATTTTTTTTCAGTATGCATCAGTAGAATTCTCTCATTTTTTCCCCAAGATTGAGCTCTGCAGCAATAAAATTTCCAGGATCTTGTGGGCCTTTTCTTCTGTTTAATTTGTTTGCCATGTAACCTAAATAATGTTCCTGATGTGCTTTCATAAATCTGAGAATGCATTTTTATGTTCACTTTAGGGGAGCTAAGAGCATAGCTCCAAGGTTTCAAGAAAATTTGTATTCAGGTTTTATATGACTGATTTTTCTTTCAGTTGAGGTACTCCTAATTTCACAGAGCAGAGAATCAGTTCTTGAAGCTAGGGACTGCTTCTAAATATGATGGCTTTATATTGCATTAAACATAAATGATATATAGTAAATACTGCACCAAAGTGCTGAAGTTTCAGAATAGAACTGCAATGCAGAATAAGCATGCCATATATTCTTTCCATGTTTTTTTATTTTATTTTTACTTTTTGTTCATGATAAAACAGTTGTTGCATTTTCAGTTAATATGACCTAAAAACCCTCTTTCTTCACCAAAATGTGTATTGCTCTTCTTAATTGCATAGACAATATCTGAGAGCATGTCTCCTTTGCATGAGCAAATTAGGTAGCAGTGAGTTTAGCTTTCATTTATGTAGTTGCCAAGTTACACCACTCTGACAATGTTAAGGGTCTTAGTATAATTTAAGCAAATATATAAATATTAGAGTATGCAAATTCTGGTCTGTGCAGGTGTAGTGACTTATACACCCAAAATAGCTGTCCTAATAATTTTGTTGAAGTCATCCCCATTGCTTATTAAAATAAAGCTTTACATGTCTTCTGTTAAGTGATTTGTGTTGTTTCGTCCTTAAAAGAAAGGAACAATATCTGCACCTGATTTTCAGTGGTTTTTCATCTAGCTGCTGCTTTGATTCTTTTATATAAATGTTTCTCTGAATCAGTTTTTTTCCTAGTCTAGCACATGTGCTTTCTAGTGCTGATAAGAAAGCACTGGGACTGCACTAGCCATTTCA
Source organism: Phaethon lepturus (assembly GCF_000687285.1). Classification (NCBI taxonomy): domain Eukaryota; kingdom Metazoa; phylum Chordata; class Aves; order Phaethontiformes; family Phaethontidae; genus Phaethon; species Phaethon lepturus. The sequence continues at coordinate 8,000 of NW_010531311.1, read as the reverse complement.
GTCAGATGATTATTTCTCACTGTCAAGACGTCTGGGAGAAATGGCATCTTGTACTGAAAAGATCATCTAGTGTGAATTACTTCATATAGCTAGTACAGCACAGGAATACGTCTTTCAGAAACTTTTACATTTCTCAGTAATATAGAATGGTCTTTAAGAATCATGTGCTTGCATTTTGCAAATGTACCAGTTTCCATTTGTAAAGTTGCCAGTGGTTACTTTTGGCATGTCTGCTGACACCTCTGTCAGAACATGAAGCTGCGTTCTCTTGTAACTCCTCTTCCCAGTGTTCTGTATCTGTCCTGTAAATGGAGGCTACCCCAAGCATCTTCCCTACTCTCCCTGTTCAGAGCAGGGGTCACCTGGCTTCCCCAGCACCACCACCCCTTGGTGATTCCCTATGCATCACCCTTTATAAGCCAGTTTCCTCACCTTTCTTGTCTAACCTGTCTAACAATGAAGCAAAACATCCAGTAAGGTTTTGCAAGCACCTTTTTACGTCTGAGTTGAAGTTAGGTCTTGTGTAATGAGTTATCTCAAGCATCTTCCTATCCTCAACACAGCATGTATAATATATATGTTGTGGCAGAAACATGCTCCTTCAGTGACTTCAGATATTAGATGCCACACCTGAACTTGTTCGTCACTCAGCACCTATGTATGTACCCTGTATGTTAAAAGATTTAATGGGCAGTTAGCAGCAGCAGTTACTGTCAGTGGTAATCTACTTTTAAACAACAAAAAGCTTGTTATGTTGAAAGCATCCTCCAGGAATTTGTATATATCTGGTGACTGGTACTGAGCCAAAACAGTCACATCTGTTACTGTTCATCAGGATGCTAGCTGTCTTCCTAAAGAAACATAATTTAAGATGAAATATAATAACATACCTAATGAAACTCCAGCAGTGTTTGTTTTTCAACAAATTCTTGCACATTAGTATTAAAGCAGTGTGTTGCAGTATGTGAGGTCCTGAAAGTGCATTGCCAATTTGCTGATAAAGCCAATGATTCAAATGTGTTCTTCTGTACTGACAGTAAACATGGAAACTGAAATAATTTAGGAGTTGGAAGTCTTGTATATAGCACTGTCATAATAAAGATGTGTCTTCTGGTGTGAGTGGGAATCACCTACAGAGACAAAGATAGTACTAACCTTGCCTGGCAAGCAATAAATACAGAATGACAGAATCAATTAAATGTTGAGATTGGCAGGTATATCTGAAGGTCGTCTGGTCCAACGCCTGCTTCTAAAGCAGGGCCCCCCTACAGCCGGTTGCCCAGGACTATGTCCACACAGCTTTTGAATACCTCCAAGCAGGGAGACTGCACAACCTCCCTGGGCAACCTGTGCCAGTGCTCAGTCACTCACACAGTGAAGAAGTGTTTCCTGATGTTCAGAGAGGACCTCTTGTGTTCCAGTTTGTGCCCATTGTATCTGGTCCTGTCACCAGGCACCACTGAAGAGAGCCTGTCTCTGTCTTCTTTACGCCCTCCCTTCAGGTATTTATACATATTTATAAGATCCCTCATGAACCTTCTCTTCTTTAGGTGAAACATTCCCAACTCTCTCTGCCTTTCTTCTTAGGAGAGATGCTCCAGTCCCTTCATCATTGTGGCCCTTCATTGGACCCTCTGCTGTATGTCCATATCTCTCTTGTACTGGGAAGACCAGAACTAGACATAGCACTCCAGGTGTGGCCTCACCAGTGCTGAGTAGAGGGGAAGGATCTCCTCCCTTGACTCGCTGGCAATACTTTGATACTTTGCCTAATGCAGCCCAGGATACCATCAGCCTTCTTTGCCACAAAGGCACGTTGCTGTCTCATGTTCATCTTGGTGTCCACCATGACTCCCCTGGTCCTTTTCTGCCAAGCTAGGTAGGCCCTCAGCACATACTGGTGCATGCGGTTATTTCTCCCCCAGGTGCAGGACTTGGCACTTCCCCTTGTTGAACTTCATGAGGTTCCTGGTTCCTGGCAGCCCATTTATCCAGCCTGTCAAGGTCGCACTTGACGGTAACATGACCCTCTGGTGTATCAGCCACTCCTCCCAGTTTGTTGTCATCAGCAAGCTTGCAGAGGGTATGCTCTGTCCCATCATCCAGATTATTAATCAAGATGTTAAGCAGGACTGGACCGTGTATGACCCCTGGGGTACACCACTAATTACTGGCCTGGAACTGGACTTTGTGCCACTGATCACTAGCCTCTGGGATCAGGATCCCTTATTGCTGTATACGTGTCCCAGTAAGGGCAGGGATATGGTGGAACAGGAGACTTGAGCAACTGCATTGTTTCATAATATTCACTTCATACCAAAGAAACTGATTTGTAGATTAATCTTTTTTCTTAAATGAAGTGCTCCACAATGTTAGATTAAATTATCCCAACTGCCTTCTGCATGATTCCTCATGGCACTTAAAATGTACTTGGAGACAGGCTGGAGAGCCTTGTATACTGATGGACATCACCAGTATTGCCATTTTCTAACACATGGTGAAGACTGTCACAACACTGGTCAGCATTTAACAAAAAAAACCCTTTTAAATACTTACAAAAATCCCACCTCTGTGGAGACAGTTCCAGGTGCTTCCTTGAAACACAGGAGAAAATTTCTCTTTTTAAAATCATGATTTTTGTAGCTTTGACTTCTAATTTTTGGCAGTGTGGAGGTGGCACCCATGTAAACCTCTGTCCTACCAGATGAGCCATATTTCTGCAAAACCTCTGCTTGCCACTGATTGACAAGTATAGCCTTTGTATTCTAGCAGCAGTGTGTTTCCAATTTTTCCCCATGTACAAATGCCCTTTGCTCCCTTTGAAGGTTTTTGTATAGCCTCCCAAGGAGTATCCTTTGGGTAAACCTGTTAAATTTAACAACAGTTACCCTGCAGTAACACAAATCAACAGAAAAATTGCAACAGTTGCATTAAGAGGAAAATAATTGTTTAATTAAAAAAAAAATTGTTTTCGTGTATAATATGAATCTTTATTCAGTAAATCAGTCCATAGTATTTGTGGCTCTGTCTAGTGTGTCAAAGCCTCCCTTTCTTTCCCCTTTCCAGGTAATTGCAGGAAAATAGCCACCTCTATGAAACAGGCCAAATGCACATCCCTGTACTCAGTCTAGTTTCCTAAGGGTAAGATCCTAATGACTTCAGCAGGTGCATTTCTGCTGAAGAACTGGAAAATGTTCTTTCCTCTCAACTAGCCGAACAAAATAACTCTTTCTGATGTCTGTAATTCCAGCTGCTCTCACCACCAATCCATTTAGAAAAGGAATCCTGCATCTGTAGTGGTGGATTAAATTCTTTTGTCTGTGCCATGACTTTGAGGGGGACTTGTGCTCCCAAATCATCTAAGTGCTATTACAAATGCAACACTACTCACATAGCCTTGCTGGAGAGGACCTGTGTTACAGCCTTATTTGCCATTCTGGGTTTGTGAGTGGGAAACACAGTGATTCACAGCAGCTGCTGTAGAGTGAATATGGACTATTGACAGAATCATTACTGTATTAGATATTTTAAAATCTTTTTTGTTTTCCCAGAAGATGTGAAGAATTTGGAGATTTATTGTATTTTATTTGCCACAGAGTATGTTTCAGCACTGGTTTGACAAAGTGTATTAGGCATACCTGTATATGTGGGCTTCTGGCCCCAGCTTCCTTGTGGCATAACTCATACCAGTTTATTTCTGTGTCTTGATTTTCTGCACTTTGTGGATCATTTATATAATGCTATGGTGTTTGACATATATAGTAGTTTTCCTTCTGTTAAATTGAGGTTAACAGTACTACCATTTATACTGTAAATTATAGTCCCGTCTGTAGCATTTTTGTGTATCCAGAACAGATGGGAGCTTGCTTTCAAAACTCTTACAAATCGTTTGTTTACATTATATTGCTATCCCTTTATCTCAGTAATAGTAGTACTTTCCAGAATTTCATTTTTGTGCTGCAGACTGTTTCCACCCATCCTCCCTCTGTTTCTGAGAAATTGTCATGCTGAGATGGATAGTCTGAATATCTGTCTAAAAATATGGGAAAGGGATACTGTACCATTCTGAAAGAGTATTCAAGAATCTCCATAATTCTTTTCCCGTGACTAGGAACTTGTGATTGTATAACAATCATGCGCTTGGTATGACCCATTGCTATAGGAATAGGATCATGTTATTCTTATTTCACCTTTACTGTTGTTTCATCGTTTTCTTTCCCTGTTCTGTTAGGAGTGCAGTTTAATGCATCCATCTTGAGGACAGGGGCATTCTCTGCCTGCTCTGCATTCACTTGTTTATTCCCATGACCCAGGTACAAATGGCTAAACATAGTGAAGTAGAACATTCTCAGCCAATAAAAAATCTGAGGAAGTACGATGACGTTTCAAAAGTACCTTTTGGTTTAAATATTACAAGATTGTTAGCATTCCCTGGTTTTAATTTCCTCCTTGTGTCAGTGAGTGGTTATTTGGAGGGCCATGGGCTGATGTCATAGAATCGTACAATAGCTTGGGTTGGAAGGGACCTTTAAAGGTTGTCTAGTCCAACCACCCTGCAATGAGCAGGGACATCTTCAACTAGATCAGGTTGCTCAGAGCCCTGTCCAGCTTGACCTTGAATGTTTCCCTCCCATATCAGTTTTGTTTTACTGTGTGGAAGTCCTTACCATCTTTGTCCATGTGCTTGCTTTCCTCAATTTCATCATCTTCCAACTTCTTTAGCCACTGGATTTTTATAGATCCTAAAAGCCAGGAAAGTCAACAATATATAACTGGTTGCCTGCAGAAAATTCAACAATCACTTAATTGTTTTGCATTCTGGAAACAAAGCCATGAAAAACAAGTTCGTTCCTAAAGAGTTCTAGCTCTCTTCATAAACATGTATTTCATCCAAATAAACCAAACTACCCTGAAATGCCTGCTGACATATGATGTATTGTGTTACAACATGATAAAATTGCAATTGCAAGCAGAGGGAAAAGCACATGATGGTGTCAATGATAAAAAGTGACCCTGCTGGATCTTCAGTAGACATGATCCTTCACAGTGGTATGTCTCTCTCTGTTGAGCTCTTCCAGCTGCTGAACAGTCCACGTTTGTTGGCGTCCATAATGTCATGTTGACAGATACTGTCTGTGAGCCACAACTCTCCCATCAGAGATGCTGAATCATACTTCTCTCTGGGCAGGGGGGAAGGGTGGGCAGATGGGGGCATAGAACTGAAATGACAAGCAAAAATTATTACTTTGAACACATGAATGAAAAATTATGTCACTGGAAATGCTAATTGATGCCACTGAATTAAGACAACTTCAAATTAGAACCAAACACAGGCAGTAGAATCAAGGTGTGAGCATTTTGCAAGTGCTAATATAGAGTCCTCATCTAGAAAACTTGCTCTGAGCCTAATTATTTATGCAAATGTACACAGGTCCTAGTTAAACTCTGATAATTCTAATGGCCTTTATCAGTGACTTAGTCATTCTTCCATAAAAGAACATTCTTCAGGGTAAAGATACTCCCAGAGAACACACATAATTCCTATAAAACTAAAAAATGGGAGTGATATCCCAGGATTTAGGTTCTAAGTAAATTTCTGATATGGACTTTGTGGCAAAGCTGCATAACTTTGCCTTAGAGTTTCTATGGCAGCTCACAAAACCTCAATCTACAAATGTGAATTCTCTTTGCTATTTTGAGTCTGTATTACATTACAAACTCCATTTTGTATTCTGAGCATTAAGTGAGTATATTACAGCTTCATCTTTACTGAAGTGGGCTGGCAATGCCAGGAGAAATTTTTGTACTTTGCAGAAAGCCATCTGTGAAAGTTTGTTAGGCCTTGAAGGTTAATTATTCAAATAGGGAGTAGACAAAATACAGAATATTGCTACAGGCATACCATTTTTTTTTAAGTCCATATTTTAGGTAGGTTAATGGCCAAGGATCACCATGGAAGCTGTGAGGAGGGGTCAGGGAGGCTACCTGATTTAAGGACAGGAAATTTATAAATTAAAAGGCTTTTTAGAGATGGGATTGGATCCTGAGGAATGGCTGCTCAGGAAGACAATGGAGAGACTGAGAGTTTCATTTTTTGCAGAACAGGGTTTCCCACTTGTATTTATTTATTTACTACTGCTCAGTGATTCATGCCCATACACATTTTCCTTTTTCTAATGAGCAGGGTAGTGTTCAGAAAAAAAATGTGCTCAAATTTAGTGAGAAGGACAGGGCTGTGGTTCCTAACTCAGCAGGACAGTTGCCTTGCAAGGCACTGTCTGGAACAGCTCCTGTTCTTTGAGAACCATCGAACTCGCCTTGCTCTCCTTCAGGGAGCTGCCTTCTCATGCCATGCCAGCCGTACTCCTTTCCCTCTTTCCCCGAGGCTTGTTCACTTGCAGATTGTAGAAACATAATTCTTCTGTACTTCTGTGACAATAAACATTGTCTTTAAAATAAAAAAATGAGCAAAATAAGTTAAGACAAGCTTCTCTCAGTTGCCAAATATGTTTTTCTCCCAGTCATAGGCATGCTTTCTGTCAGCCCCCAGCTGCGAGTGTTTTTGTTGTAATCTGCCCTGTACATGCTTTGAGTTACGTAGTACAAAACACCGCTAAATGCTTAGATATTTTCTACCCGAAAACAGCATGTGACAGAATTTTTATGCTGGTGATGCGTGGGATATATTTGATAGAAACTCAAGCAATGTATATTTCTTCGTTACCTAAGAAAATTTTGAATGGAGAGTTTGATGTTTAATTACTTCTTTATATTATGTTATTTCTGTGAGGGCCCCCAGGGAGACCCAGCCTCCCCTGGGACTTCCCCATATGCTGCCCATAGCCCAGGAGTTCTACCTCAGCCCAGCCCCATCAGTCCCTTGCCCAGCAAGACAATCACTGCAAGCATGTCAATAAACTGCTTAGGCTATAAAAGCACTGGTCCAGAAAACTTCTCTCTGCATCTTTTTTGGTTCTCATCAGTACGTTTTCAGAGCTCTGCAAAGCTGGCTTTGTCCTTTTCACTGGTTACATCTATTCCCCTGAATGCTAGGGCATGCCATTCCCATGATGATGTTAAACTTCTTTAGAATTAACAGTGCAGCAAGCTGGGGACCAGACAACTTTTTTACTTCTTTTAAAATCTTTGCATTATGAGAAAGACATAATTGTCTTCCAAAAGACAGAAAGGAGGTGCGTAGGAATGTATTCATAAAGTAGAGCCTCTCACATTTTCAGGTTATCAACCACATGTTAATAGAGAAGATATTTCCCATCACAGACCCATGTCATTTGTATATCAACCACAGTAATGGGTGATGTTGTAAACAAAGACTAGAAGACAGATAAATACATTTATCTCTTTTATCTAAAGCATTTCTAACTAGTTTATCTAAAACCATTATCTAAAGCATATCTATCTCATTTTCCTAGAGCAAGCGGTGTAGGGTTGGTTTTTTTTTTTTCATTTGAGAAACATTAACAGCAGTCGACAGGACCTGATTAGGTTTTCTTCTCCTGTGTATCCTTTCTCCACAACACACATACACTAATAGTCTACTTCTTTCCCCTGCATTTTTTTGCTTAGCCGTCTAACCTCATTGTCTCCATTAAGTATGCTGTGGCCTGGCTTCTTTTTCTCCTGAACTGATTTCCTAATCTTCTCTCTCCTGCTTGCCTCTCAGAGAATGTATTCTTGAAAGATTACTGCTAGGGAGTATGACCTAGTATTGTACTTAGTTTATCAGTTACTACACTACAGGCATAATTAAATCCAGTAAAATATAAATGCAGTTGTCAAAAATTTTTGTACTACATAAGCTTTCTATGAAAAAAATTAAATTGGATTAATTAATGCAGAAACTAGTGAGTAAAGTTCTATCTCCATGTCAATTTGAGTGTGGGCAAGAGCAGTGTGACTATCTCTGTATCCCCGATCTGTGGAAAATCTGAGGAGCCAATGAGGAGAAGTGCTATGCTGGACCTGGTTCTCACCAGCAA
>NW_010531310.1:0-2559 GCF_000687285.1 Phaethon lepturus | reverse complement strand
GCACCATCGGGGTCCTCCTGTGGCTCCCCAGAGCTCGAGAGGAGCCACCGCTCCAGCAGCCCCGGGCCTGTGTAGAGTCGCGAGCGCTCCTGCTTGCTACATCGGGCCTAAAACCCCTACAGCCGACCCGGACACTGCCGTGGAACCAGCCACACGCCGACCCCGAGCGCTGGCCCTGATCCCCCTCCAGTGGCGCAATAAAGTTGGCCGTTAATTTCTGCACTAGGGGATTCCACGGTCATTTGTTGCCTTCCTCCTCCTGCTCTCCCTCTCCCTTTCTCCCGGGGCAGTGTTAGGGGCTGGGCCCAGAGGGTTGTCCTCTCCCTGTGGGCTGGCAGCACCTTCGCCAGACCTCCCTCCTTGCGGGCTGGCCTTGGCCGGCTGCCCAGCGCCATGGTCGTGTGCTTCAGGCCCTGCAGCCTGCTGCTGTTGTGAGACAGCCTTAAGGCTGTTTTCTAACACCTGAGGAGCTCAGAGAACTCCAGAACATTCCTTTGGATGACGTCAGACATTCCCATGGCTGCAACAGGTGGCTCCACAGGGTCCTGGCCTTTCAGCTCCGGGTTCAGAGCAGGGATAGCTCTCATTGGATCTCCCTCAGGGCTGGCAACTGTATCTGGCCACAGGACTGCGATGGGCCATTGGAGGCAGCATGCTCTATGTCCTGAATCTTGTCCTCCTCGGAACCCTAGGGCCCTGTCCAGCCACCCAAGCACTAGTAAGACATTTCTGGAGACTACAGGGGGCCTTATTCCCCTGTAACTTGCTATTTAAACCCAGGTCTTTTACAGCAGACTCACAGAAATACAAAGGTTTCTACCTGGGAAACAGTAAGTTTGCAGTCTCGCTCTCCTCTTCCTCGGTATGGCGAAACCACATACTCTTTCCATCTTAGCACCAGACATTGGGACACAGTCTTACGTGCTGCAGACTCACTGGCTAATTCATTTCTGGAAAGCAACTGAATTTCTCTGTTTCTGCCTCTCTTTACTTGTCTCTGCAAATATGACAACAATCTATTTGATGCAGTTCTTGAGCTCATATAAAACTTAAGGTCAAGTGTGGAAAACAATCCGCATTTCAGATGTGCACATGGTTATAGCATTGGTGGAGCTGAAGAAACAGCCTTTTGCAGAAACCACCTTGGGAAAGCTATTGAACTCGGGAGATCTTCCAGTCACAAGTCTGGACCTGCCCAACTCTTTTGCATGCAATGCACCTTGTGAAGCCCGGTACTAAACAGAGAGAGGAACCACACAGCCTGAGCCGGGTTTTTCCCACTTCCCACTACAAAAGGGCTGTGGACAACAGGATTATCCCAGGTACAAAATGTCTGTCAATGACTGTGGACTTCCCTAACACATGGTCGATAATCTGCCCTGGCTTTTCAATTGGATCCAAACATCCTGAAGAATGTACCTGAAAAAAGCAACAAGGGATTCTCAGTGGAGAGACTTGCACAAGCCTCTCCACTGCTGACCACTCACCTCTACGAATGCTTACAGTCATTCCCTAACACACCTGAGCTTCCCATCTTTCTGCGAGGGAAACATTCTGCAAAAGTCTAGGAAGGAGCAGGTAGGGAAGACTGAAACCTTCCCTTGCTAGCTGCCTTCTGGAAGGCCTACAAGGAAGTCTCATGGAGGAAAAAAAAAAAAGGAACACGAGGGAAGTGTAGAGCAGAGGCCATTTACCCTCAGAAACTCACTGTACCTGGGCTAGCTACAGGGCAGCCGAGACAGCTGGTTCATCAGTCTCTGCGGGTCTTTGGCAATGGTGCTGCACACAAGCTTCGACCCAGAGGCAGGAGGACTCCCCGGTGGAAGGCAGTCCAGGCTGCGGGCTCAGGTGAGTGCCCAGCCAGCAGGGACATTTCCTCACCAAGCACCACTGAGTCCACTACTGAACCTGCTGGGTACACCCGCTGACTGGCAGAGCAGTACTGTGGTTCACGCATCACCCACAAGCAGCCCTGACTGAAATCAGCCCTGCTGTGCAACCTTGGGAATTGTGCTGGGCCCTATTGTCTCAGGAGCCGAGGAGTCTAGGCCACATCTTACCAGGACCTAACAGTACGAGCCCAAGCTGGGACTAGACAAAACTAAAACTGCCATGGCTGCACGCTTGCACATACACCAAAGGGGACTTTGACTACCAGACAACCACTTCACGCTGTAAGTATCCATAGCCCCCCGCACTGAGCCCACCGAGCTCTCCTGTACGGCAGCGGGCTGCACGGCGGCAACCTCTGCCTCGAGCAGGGACGCCTCTCAAGCTTGCACCACTTACCTGGCCTCTGATATGTGTAACGAGGTAAGTGACATTTTGCATTAGGCTTAAAAGTATATTGTATGCTAGCGACATTTATATATCCAGCTATAGCATAGCTATTAGAAGTGTAGTACGTAGTAGAGTGTGTGACTGCTGACGAAATCATCATCTAATCATCGTCTACATTGCCATCGAAATCATTGTCAAACCATTTAGGACTGTTCAGGGCATGCGGGTGATGTGGTGGTGAGAGGCCATCCTGGGTGTCATGAAATGACAGAGCTCCTT